>NW_026596234.1:11212835-11305523 GCF_907164565.1 Psammomys obesus | reverse complement strand
GGAAGGAAGGAAGGAAGGAAGGAAGGAAGGAAGGAAGGAAGGAAGGACAAAAGAAAGAAAAAGGGGAAAAAGCTGTTTCGGCAAAGACTAAACAAAAATGCAGAAAAGCAGCCACAGGCCCTTTTCCATAAACACACAGGCCACGTGACTTCAGAAGCTTTTTTTTTTTTTTTCCTGGTCTCTGGAGGCACAAGCGCACACAGTTTCTGAATCCTTCCAAAACCCAGAGGGGCAAAGAGAAGAAAATGAAAATCACCTGTTTTCTGATCCAAGCCGGCAGCACGCACAGCCTGCAGCAGCCGCCTCTGCCCGGGGTCGCCTCTGCCGGCTTTGCAGGGTTTCAGTGGTTTATTACTAAGGTGAGGCTTACTTGCAATGAAAGGGGCAGATTTGAAGGCGTGGTTAAAGAATGTTGTCAGATTCCTGAGACCTGTGTGTATGCCCCTCCGGAGCAAGATTAGACTATTGCCACTGCCCCAGAAATACCCCTGGGGTCTTCTTCCAGCCCTGCCTAAATCCCCGCAAGCATCTATCCTTCTGATATCTGTCGCTTTAAATTAGTCCTGCCTGTCACATAATTAGAATCACATGGCCCAGTGTGCACTTTCCGCCATCTGGTTTCTTTCACTCCGCTTAGCATAGCGATGTATGTATTTTTCTGCAGCTCTGGGGCTCAGTCCTCTTTCCTGCTGAGTTGTATTCCTTCACCCTGAGGTGATCTTTTAGCTTGTTTCCACTGTGGGCTGGGACAAACACTTGTGTTCAGGTATTCACAGCTAGCATGAGTTCTCTCTTTCTATTATTTATTTGTTTGTTTTGAGACAAAGTTGCACTATGCAGCTCTTGGCTAAAACTCACTATGTAGACCAGGCTGACCTCAACTCACAGAGATCAACTTGCCTCTGCCTCCCAAATACTGGGGTTAAAGGCCTGTGTCAACATAGCTGGTTAAATTTTCATTTCTCTTGAGTAAACACTTAGAAGTGAAGTTCTCAACCTTTTTGTTGTTGTTGTTTTATTTTGTTTTTTTGAGACAGGGTTTCTCTGTGTAGCCTTGGCTGTCCTGGACTGGCTTTGTTTGTTTGAGGCTGGCCTCAAACTCACAGAGATCTGCCTGCCTCTGCCTCCTGAGTGCTGGGATCACAGACGTGTACCACTGCGCCCAGCTAGTTCTCACCTTTCTTAGTGCAGCAACACTTTAACACAGTTCCCCACGCTGCAGTGACCCCCAACCATAATTTTATTTTCATTGCTACTTCATAACTGTAATTTTGCTATTGTTACGAATCACAGTGTAAATATCTGTGTTCTCTGATGGTCCTAGGTGACCCCTGTCAAAGGGTCATTGACCCACCATTGTTTTTTTTGTAATCATCCAGCACCCAAGATCCCCAGGTCCCCACGGAAACATAGTATGATTGGGAGGGAGCATGCGCACAGATGGAAAACTGGCTCCTGTTATATTCTCTCCACTATGACGTACTGCTTCATTACCTACCTCTGATGTGGGCATGACTAGGGAGGAAGTGTGTGTGTTCCATTCACTGTGACAACCCTGGTGCTGGGAACAGTGTCCAGCCCGGAGTGGGCCGCCCTATAAACACCTGGGAAAGAATGTTACACGTGCTGCCCTACAGCTTATTGTGTGTAGGTGTGTGTGTGTAGGCATGTGTTAGTGTAGGTGGGTGTGTGTTACTGTGGAGGTGTCTGTGAAGGAGACAGTGTGTGCAAACGTGTGGTGGTGTGCCCGTGTGTGTGTCTGTGCAGGTGTTTTAGTGTGCGTGGATGTGTGTTCACATGAGTGCCAGTGTATATACAGATGTGGCTATGTGTGTTTGTGTGCGTGCTGGTGTGTGTGCACAGCGCGAGTCGGTCTGTGCACACATGTGTTTATGTGTGGGGGTCAGATGTCTTCCTTAATCCCTCTCCAGGGATTGAACACAGGTCCTCAGGCTTGGCAGCAAACACCTTTCCCTACAGGTGCCTGCTGGTCTACCACTTTATTTTTATGAGACGGTCTCTCCCTGAGCCTGGAGCTGCATTGCCTAGACTAGCTAGCCAGCAAGCCCCATGAGCCTGCCTGTCTCTGGCTCCCCAGTGAGCCTGGCATTTCTGCGGGTTCTGGGACTCACGCTTATGTGTTCATGACCGCTTGGGAAGCACTCGACTGACAGAGCCATCCCCCAGCCCTGACGCTTTGTTGCCAAGGATAAAAAGCTCTGCCCAGAGTTAGGGGCAAATCTTATTTCAAGGGAGACATCTCCAGAGCCGGTAGGAACCAGGGTGGGGCTGGAAGGGAGGCCAAAATGTTGACATTTTGATCTCACCCTCTTCCTTAAACCTTCCTGCCTTGCACCTCACAGCTGTACTTGTTGATGCTGCTCTGCCTGTGGGCTTCCCACACCCTCTTCTCCTGGGGTCCTAAACTCTGGCTGGCAGCCAAATGCAGGCCTACCACCAGCTTCATGCAGCATGTGAGCTAAGAATGGTTTCTGCCTTTTCAGATGGCTGAGAGGAAAATTCAAAAGAGCTCTGTGACAGGAGAACACAATATGAAATTCAAATTTCAGTGTCCATAAATAAAGCTTTATTGGCACATGGTCCCTCGCTTACCCACCATCTGGGGCTGTCTTTGTGCTAAAAGGGTTCAAGTGGGCATTTGAAACAGAGACCAATGCATCTGCAACACACAAAATATTCAATGCATGGCCCCTCACACGAATCATGTGCTGAGCCCAGGTCTAAATCCCTGCTTGGACTGAACTAAAACCAAACCAGCATCTTTTCTGGCCCTGTCTCCACTGTGGCCTTCCCTTGGTTCCCTGAACCACATTAGACCAGTAACCAACTCATTGTCCCAATGTAAGTACTGACTGTCACTCGTTTGCCACATGTTGGTCCTCCTCTCCCTTAGGCACCTAAGCCTGTATTGGACTGGTTGCCTATTAGTCATGAATATTGATCTGGTTGCTTTAAATATTTAAATACTGGAGGCCACCTGTTGCCCACTCTGAGCGCTATTCTCTCATCTAGGAAGTGGGAGCCTTGATTCCCCCAAGATCTCTTGACACCTCATCAGGCTGCATGGGATTGCCCTCCTGAACATTAAGAAGAGACTAGGAGAACAGATATGTCACAGACTCCAGCTCTGCAGGTGTGAGCTCAGCTCAGCTCAGCTGATGGCTGGCCCCACACACAAGGCCAGAGCATCATGGCAGCAGGAGAGAGCATATGCATGAGGAGGCTTACAGCATGGAGGCCAGGGAGCAGAGAGAGGAGAGAGAGGAGAGGGGGAGGGAGGAGAAAGAGGGAGAAGACAGAGAAGGAGAGAGACAGAGAGGGAGAGAGACAAGGAGCATGCAGGCCTGGTAGTCTCCCCACACCATGATCTACTTCCTTCAGCTAAACCCTGCCCCTAAAGCTTTCCTGCTTTCCCAAAACAATGCCACCCACTAGGGACCAAGCTGGGTATGGTGGTTTTAAAAGGTTCTCTCAACTGGGAGTCAACTGAGCTGGGAGTCTGTACTGATGGAGTGTGCTCCATCAGTTTGCCTGCACCCGCCAAAAATATATATGCACCTAACTCTCAGCTCAGAGACCCCATTTTTAGGAATGTGTCTTTCAGACAGCTCCTTCTTCAACCTCAGTGTGCATACGGGTCCCCTGGACATCATTTTCATATGTAGAGTCCAGGGGCCAGGAATGTCACTATGTTGGTAGAGCACTTGCCTAGCATGCAAGAGGCCCTGGGCTCCCATCCATGAGCAATGCATAAACTGGGCATGCCAGTTGGCATACATAATCCTAATATTTGGAAGGTAAAGACAGGAGTAGGGTCAGGAGTTCAAGGTCAGCCTCAGCTATCTAGTAAGTTGAAAGCCAGCCTGGGCTACATGAGACTCTGTCTTGGCAAAAAAGAATAAGAAAAAGATTCCCACCCCGGAAGATCTGAGGAAGTGGGTAGAGCCAATAGACCAAGGGTCTAATGACTCTCCCACATGCCAGCTCTGGAATATTCTGAGCAGCCTCGCTCTAGACCCCACCCCCACCACAACACCCAATGATTCATTGTACCGTAACTGTAATTTCAAGTATTGGAAATAACCTAAGTGTCCATCCAATGTGGGGGGGGGCAGTCAAAATATGTCACACATCCCTACAAGTTCAGAGCGTTACACAGCCTTGAAGAGCGCCCAGGCCACCGTGTATGTACCAGGATGGAGTGATCTCCGGTACATGTCATTAAATGAAAAAATAAAACACCACAAAAATGAGGAACAGAACAGTAAGCGGTGTGGGTCACCATCTGTACAGAGGTAGGGGAGGGACATTCATGGTCACATGGACTTGGAGAACAGAGGCACCTAGTGGAAGACGGGGACCACTGAACACAGAGTGAGTGAGTGGCCAAGAGAGAGCGAGACACTATACTTACTTGGATTCTGAATTCTGTGACTCTAACACACCTATTCAAAAATAAGTGAGGGGTCAGGAATGCAGCTCTGTGGTAGAGTGCTTGCCCCTCTGTCGTACAGAGCCCTGAGTCTGTTCCCCAGCACCACAAGAACCAGGCATGGTAATGCAAGTCTATAATCCCAGCACTCTAGAACTCTAGAAGGCCAGTCTGGGCTCGCTCACTCTCTCTTTCTCTCTCTCTCTCTCTGTCACCCACACCCATATATACATATATAAAATTTGATTATTAAATTAATTATAATGGTATACAAATAAAGTCATACCACATGTAGCCCAGCTGACCTCCAAGAGGCTGTCCTTGAACCCCTGATCCTCCTGCCTCCACCTCCTAAACAGGCATCACCTTATCGCCAGGCTTCACATCACTCCATCCAATAACAGTCAGGTGGGAGGTGGCCATTAGCACAGCTGGACGGCCATGTTACAGGGACGGCCATGCCCGTGTCCACACCCTATGTGCACAGTCCACTCGAGAGCTCTGAGGACGGGCTGCCCCTGTGTTTGAGAAGGCTTCAGCTCTGCAAACCCTCCATGGATCCTTGTATATCAGCAGTGAGACCAGGCTCAGCCGTCAGCGTTCATGAGCCCCGATTCAACCAAGAAGAGCGGGCACCTGTGGTGCTGAGTGACAGAAACCCTCACCATCTGCCCAGGGCGTAAGGTGAGAGCTCCGTAAGGGTGAGTGGGCGTGGGGTGGCCCTAGCCCAGGCTCTCAGAGCCCTGTACACCCTTGGGACAAGGGTGGAAGGTGGAAACCCAACGCCTTGACCTTTGCTTGAGGCAGCTGCTTGCAGAAGCGCCTCAGTGCCAAATTCTGCCGCTCCCCCATCTGCTCACGCCGTCAGGCTTGAGTCACCAGCAGACAGCGGCACATGACCTGGGTGTGGGGCTACAGTGAACAGGCTGTTGGATGTGGAGAGGAAAAGCCGCCAGATGCAATCACACCTCCTCCTCCTCCAGGAAGCCCACAGGATATATGCAGGCTTGTGTGTAAGGCATGAGAGAGGGATATACACTCAACACATCCAAAAAGGCGACACTAAAATAACTAGCCTACACTGCATATGACACATTCGGAACTCGGAACTCCATCCTCACCACCACAGAGGCTTGGCTTGGAGACCCTTAGTCATACCAACATCATGCAAGTAGGTAGTACAAGGTCCCCTCACCTGAGGTCACACAGCTCAGGAACAGACAGATCCTACCCCAAAGCCCCTTCCCACCTCTCAGCCCCAGTGGCCTTCATTCTTTGAAAAGACACTGAAGGCCTCTCAGGCCTTTCCTGGGATGTTCCTAATCCCTTGTTTACCAGTTCTGTTAAATGAGGTGGATAATGACATTTCTGGACTTGAATAGAAGGAATAAAGTCCCTCCTCCTCCTGTTTCTCTTCTCCCTCCTTCTCCACCCACTCTTTTTATATCTCGCTGTGTGTGCACTTGTATGGAGGCTAGAAGTTGACATCAGGCTTTGTCTTTCACCCTCCACCTTAAGTTATTTTTTTTTAATAATTTATGTAATTTTATTTATATGTGCATCAGAGTGAAGGTGCCAGATCCCTTGGAACTGAAGTTACAGACAGTTGTGAGCTGCCATTTGGGTGCTGGGAATTGAACCTTGGTCCTTTGGAAGAGCAAACAGTGCTCTTAACCACTGAGCCATCTCTCCAGCCCCTCCACCTTAATTTTTTTGAGGCAGGGTCTCTACTGAACCTGGAGCTCACTAAATCTGCTGGACCAGTGAGCCCCAGACTTCTCCTGTCTCTGCTGGGATTTATAGGTATGTACCACTGTGCCTGAGTTTTACATAGGTGCTGGGGTTCAAACTCAGGCCCTCACTTGCACGGCAGGCACTCCGGAGCTATCTCCCAGCTTCCGAACATCTCCTCTCAGGGGTAGGTTCCCATCCTCCATTTTCTGCTGTTTCTGTGCGGAGACAGGCGGCCCTCTGGACACAGTGTGCGGCTGTTCATCACAAGGAACCCACTTTGTTCTGTTTTAGGCAACCTGGTTTCTAGTGAGAGTCTCACAGAAGAGGCCCACCCTGGCCCTGGGCCAGCCCAGTGGCAGAAGGGACAGAGGAGACGTTTCTCAAAGCCACTTTCACCTCTGCAACCCCTGGGAACTGCTAGGAGCCTGCTGGGGACTGGGGACAGCATGCGCCATCCCACAGAGCCGGTGTGGTAAAGAAGAGCCTGGAGAAGCAGGGGCTTGGGAAGATGGATCCCTGAGTAAGAGAGAGCACTTGCTCCTGAAATGCCACCAAGAAAAGTCGAACACTAAGGAGCCAGGGATGGCGGTGTGTGTCTGTGATCTCAGCACATGGAAGCCAGAGGATCAGAAGTTCAAGGCCATCCTCAGCTACATAGCAAGCTAAGAGCAGCCTGGGCGACAGAGACCTTTTCCCCAATGATGTCTCTAAAAACACACGGAGTGTGAGTAGTCGGTGGAGCGCTTGCACAGCATGCATGAAGCCCTGGCTTCCATCCTCAGCACCATGTAAGCTAGGCACAGCAGTGCATGGGTAGTGCCTGCCTATGGCTCCTGCTTTAGGGATGTGGAGCAAGGAGGATCAGATAGTTACTTTAGGCCGTCCCCGGCTAAAGAATGTGTTTGAGCTGAGCCTGGGTTACAAGAGACCCTGTTTAAAAATATAGGGGCTGGAGAGACGGCTCAGTGGTTAAGAGCACTGGCTGCTCTTCCAGGGGATCCAGGTTCAATTCTCAGCACCCACATGGCCGCTCACAACCATCTGTAACTGCAGTCCCAAAGGATCTGATGCCCTCTGTGGCCTCTGTGGGCACCACACCCACGTGGTATGCATGCATACATGCAGACAGAACACTCATACACATGAAAATAAAATTAAAAAAGCTAAAAATTAAAAAAGAAAAAATATATAATAATGTAAAATCATTAGAAATATATGTTTGTTTCTGTGTGTACGTGTGTGTGTGTGTGTGTGTGTGTGTGTGCGCGCGCGCAATGGAGAGGAATGGGAGAGGGCTCTTGGAGAGGTTTGAGAAGAGAACTTTTGTTGTTGGAACTTTTTCTCTGTTTGTTTTCTCTTTGTGGTCTTGGCCGTCCTGGACTCGCTTTGTAGGTCAAGCTGGCCTCAGACTCACTTTGTAGATCAAGCTGGCCTCGAACTCACAGAGATCCGCCTGCCTCTGCCTCCCAGAGTGCTGGGATTACAGACGTGCACCAACATAGCACACTTTTGAAGTATAAGGACCCTGGGAGAGAGTGTCCCAGATTGGTAGGTATCATGCAAAGGTCATGAAGTGGAAACAGGGGAGCTAACTGAGCACAGGGAGGCAGCTACACAAGGCCTTGCTTCTCGCTTTTCTCTTTACCAAGCTGGAGTGAGGACAGAGGCCTGCTGTCCTGCTCCCCCCAGGAGCTAAAGGATGGGAAAGTGCCCTGAGAGACAGAGGAGGAGTGTCAGTGATGGCTGCTCTGGCCAGCCTGTGGTAGGAGCACTCTGGGACAGTGTGGTTTCTCCTCCCTACTGGCAAGTGAGTCCACGTCAGCTTAAATACCGGGGATGAGAAGACCTGGGTGTTTTCACCCTCTCATTTGAGGGCTGGGAAAAGCAGAGCCCAGAGCTGGGAGGAGAGCCACCCCAGGTCACAAAGAGAGTACTGGACAGAGCCAAGCTTTCAGAAGCAGATGGAGGCTGTGACAGTATTGATCCACACTCTTCCCAGGTGAAAAAGGGCCCCTGACCTGAAGAACCTCCCATTTCCCTAGGGCACGAGGAGGGCGAGGCTATTTGCCCTGTGGGCTGTGGGGGTTGGGGGGAAAGACAGGTTGCAGGGCAAGTTCAGAGTGTCCTCCTCACTCCTGCTTTGTTTCTGTGGTGCTGTCATGGAACGCAGGACCTCAGGGAGCCAGGCAAGTGGGCTTCCCTGGAGCCACGTCCCCACCCCCACCTTCCCACCCCCACCCTCATCACCCTGGCCCCAGATGAGAAAACGGAGGCCCAAAGTAATGAAAATTCCCAGGGTTTACGGAACCTCTTTTTCTTTTTCTGGAAGAAAATGATTTTAAGTAGAGTCAGGCATAGTACACATACTGTGATCCCAACACTTGGAAGAGAACTGGGGGCTTAAGGCCAGCCTCGGTCACATAGAAATTTGGGCTCTAAGGTTAACTTGGGCTACAGGAGACCCAGATTGAAAAAAATAAAAATACAAAGAAAAAAAAGAAAAGAAGGAAGGAGGGAGGGAGAAAGAAAATAAAATAAAAGAATATGAGGTAATATAACAAACAGGACTGTTTCAGAGCTGTGGATAAGACAAGACAGAGATTTGGAAGAACTTAGTAGGCTCAGGGCCCCAGGGAGGTGACACACACTTGACAAGCATCCAGCAGCCATACTGAAGGCCAGGCTAGAAGACGGTTCCAGTGCAAAGGTCCTGTGTCGGGAAGGAGCATGGTGCTAGAGAAACAGAAAGTCAAGGGGGGTGAGGATGGGGCACAGCAGGGCGGTCTGGCTTCAGGGCTGGGGACAGACTGAACTTTAAGGCTCACTGCTGTGGCTCCCCTGATGTCTGCACATTGGGGTACTTCCTCTGCCAAGTTTCTGCTTTGGCTCCGTCAGTTGGTGGTTTGTGACTGGTCCTGCCTCCCCAACCCCCCAAGCACCACCTCAGGGCTGTCATGTGACTCAGCACTGACTTTCACAAATCCACTGCCCTCCTCACTCTCCTCACTCCCCTGCAACTCCTCACCTTGGCTTCTGGGAGTTCACACCCTCTATAGCATCTCCCACCATACTCAGAGCAGTGAGAACTGAAGGTGGGAACAGGAGCGAAGACAGGGACAAAGGATGTGGCTCAGTGGTAGATGCTCACCTGGGCACTTGAAGCCCTTGGTTCCATTCCCAGAATCAACAGAGGACGGGTGTGGTGGTTTGTGCCTGGGATCACAGCCCTGGGGAGGCAGAGGCAGAGGTCAGAGGTTAAGATCATCTCAACAACACAGGGAGTTAGAGGCCAGCCTGGGCTACATGAGACCCGGTCCTAAAAAACAAGACAGAGAGCCAGCCTTGTCAGTGACTCTGTCTGCACTTGGGGTGAAAAAGGACCACATCTGGCACATCTGGCTTGCAGATCTTATCAGCCTGTGCCAAGAGCCCAGCGCCAGAGCCTTCATACCTTCACTCCTGGTGTGGGAGGTGAGAGACTGGATCCAGCTGTGAGGCTGAAGGTAGCCTGGCAACTCTTGTCTCAGGGCCTAGGACTCTTGTTGGAGTCCACCCAGGAGTTCACATCACCTTCCTTGGTGTGATCCTTCTTAGATTCAGGCAACTGAAGTCTTCCGGACATACACATTTGTTGAGCACCTACTGTGTGCTCCCTCACAGTATCAAGTGAAATTGTAACTAAACTTTGTAGGTCAGACGAGAATGAAAATTAGAAAATGTGATGGGTGATTTTTATTAAATGGATTTTTGCAGGCCAATGAGGTTGCTTATGATAGAAACAAAAGCAAAACCAATGTGCGCCTGTCCTGCCAGCGGGTTTCATGGTGAGCCATGTCTCCCCCCAAAAAAAACTCTAGGAACTACTTCCTGAAGAACCCCAAGTACTTGTCTCCCTCCCACCCACTAGGTTGGCTGCCCCAAAGCCCAGCTCAGGGTGGGGGTGGTTCAGTATGGCACTAGCCCAGGGTAGGGGAGGCCCTGGGTTCTGTCTCCAGAAACACAGAGCACAGAGGGGAGGAAGAGGAACCCTCATCTAATGTTGGAGGGGACAGGGTGGGGATAGGCTAAGGCCACACAGCTGCAGAGACAGAGAACAAGAGAGGGCCTTAGATACTTAAAAATAGAGTGGATCCAGCAACACACACACACACACACACACACACACACCACACACACACACACTTATACACACACTACCCTCGTGCATACCCAACGGAACTGAAAGCAGGCATCCAAGCAAAGATTTGGACCCTCGTGTTCAGAGCAGAGGCAAAGGGTAGAAGCTGCCCGAGGGTCCATCCACAAAATATATTTCTACATAGGAGGGAATATTAGTCACCCTTGAAAATGAAAGGAAACATCCTCCTTCCCACCGGCTACGGTGTGGATAAGCCTAGCAGGCATGACACTAAGTGAAACAAGGCAGTCACGGACAGACAGATGCCAGGTAGACTCGGCTGGAGACAAACAGCCTGGGCAGTAGGACTTGCTGTTAACAGGGAAAGTTCCGGTTTTGCAAGATGAGGCGTTCTGGAAGTGGATGATGGGGTAGCAGGAGCCGCCCAACACTTAATGTCATTGGACTGCCAACTTAAAACGGTAAGACTGGGAGAGAGCTCACTGGGTAAAGTGCTTGCCCTGCAAGCTTGAGGAAGCTAGTTCAGACCCCAGAGCTCACGTAAAGGTGAGCGCAGGAATGGGCGCCTCTAATCCCACTGCTGGGGAGACAGAGGCAGGCGGAGCTCTGGAGCTCTGGAGCTCTGGTCAGGCAGCCGGTTTATTAAGAGAGCTCTGGATTCAGTGAGAGACTCTATCTCAAAAAGTAAGGTGGATAGGGCAGGCATGGTGGCTCATGCCTTTAATCCCAGCACTCGGGAGGCAGAGGCAGGCAGATCTTTGAGTCTGAGGCCAGCCTGGTCTACATAGCAAGTCCAGGACAGCCAGGGCCACACAGAGAAACCCTGTTGGGAAAAAAACTAAAACAAAAGAACAGTAAGGTGGAGAGCAATTGAGAACGACACCTTGTGTAGACTCTGGCCTTCATGCTTGCACACACAAGTTCACACATACACACACATGCCGCATACACACATGAACACACATGCCACATACATACCACATATATACACACAGATGCGTGCACACATAGATACACATATATTCCACGTATACACAAATACACAAATAAAAATAAAGACTGGGGAAGAGTGAGATAAGGAAGAATGAGAGTCACCCTATGGGTGCGGGACCTGAACCTCTGTGAGAGCAGCCAGCACTCTTAACGGCTACGGTATCTCCCAGAGCATGCATTCTCACACAGACTTCGGGGTCACTCTGTGACAGGTCACTCTGTCTCCATAGGCCTCAGTGCCCCATCTTTAGAACTCGCCCAGGAGTTAGCACCACCTAGCCCTGGCATGTCTCGGTTGGCCGCCTATAGGCGTAGAAGCTGGGAGCATCCTCAGAAGGCCTCGCCACTGATGCTGTGTACCTCAAGGTCTCCATCTGGAAACCCCGGGAGAGGCTGTGCCTGAAGCTGCCTGACCCTCCCCATGTGGGCCTGACCCTACCCTGCCAGGGCTTCATGTGTGGCTGATTTTTCCTGGATTGGACAAAATGATGCCACCAACTTCAATGACAGCTCAGTTAGGGTCTCATGGCTGGAGATTTCTTTAGAATCACCTGGGTTTTTTTTTGGCCAGGGCACACTCTTCTCAGGCTTCATTTTCATAGACTTTACAAACTACTCCAAGCAGGGAGATCCCCACCGATACCCCAAAATTTGACTTTATTCTGTATGTTTGCTGGAATTCCCGGGGTGGGGTGGGGTGGAGTTCTCTGACCAACTTCTGTGCCTTGCTCTAGGGACTTCTTGCTAATGATCTCCCTTCCAGCCCTGTTTCAAGACAGAATATCAAAAAGTAAAACCAAAAATATCTTTACTGGGGCTCGGAAAGTGGCTTAGTCAATTCCGGGGCTGGCCACACAAGCGTGAGGGCCTAAATTCAATCCCCAACACCCATGTAATCCCAGCTCTGAGGAGGTGAACACAGGAGGATCCCTGGAGCTCACAGACCAGCTAGCGTAGCCAATCAGTGAGCTCCAGGTTCAAAGAGAGACTTTGTCTCAAGATGTTGCCACCGTACCTACCTCTCCCTCGTCACTCTAACTTGATGGTCGCCTTAGGTGAGTTTTACCAAGTGTTTACTATGTGGCAGGCACACGACCTCATTTAACCCTCACGTCAACCCAAGGAGGCAGACACTGTTGTAAGCCCATGTTAGAGAGGAGAGGATGAAGGAGCCCGCGTGGCAGGGTGGGGGCTCTCAGGTCTTTCCTCCCGTGACTGCTCACACAGGGGCCACTACATTCAAGAACTGTCCAGGGCAGGGAACATTTCTGAGAACTAGTTTCTGGGAGAGATTGGACAAATGAAAACCTAGTTACTCAATGAATCCTATGAAGAATGAAGTAACAGCTATCATTTATAATGGGCTTTTGGCACCGGGTGTACTTGTAAGAACTCCGTGTCCACTAAGGCAATTAACCCTCTGCAGGCTGCTGGGGAGTAAGTCCATTTTAGACTCTACTCTTACGGGTGAGGAAACTGAGTTCAGAGAAGTGAAACCACTAGGCCAAGGTCACTAGGTTTGGAAGAGGAGGAAACAGGGTTTGAACTTAGCTCACGGGCCTGCACCTAAACCCTGCTATAAAGTCTGTGGTCGTTTCAGACCTGGATCTCCAGCTTCTTGCTCCTCTGCTGCCTGGCCGTTTGCTTTCCAGGGTTCTGAAAACCTCGCTTCATTTTCTTCTTCACCCCTCCAGTTCCTCAAGTGTGGATGAGGTTAAGGGCCTCAAGCTTCTGCAACCAAGAGGCTGAGCCAGGATCCCCAGAGCTCAATGGCTGGTTGTTTCTAATCTAGTGAGCTCTGGTTTGGTGAAAAAAGCTGGCTCAAAAACTAAACCAAAAGCCAGGCATGGTGGCACACGCCTGTGATCCCAGCATTCAGGGAAGCAGAGGCAAGCAGATTGCTGTGAGTTCAAGGCCAGTCTGGTCTACAAAGTTAAGAACAGCCAAGGCTACACAGAGAAACCCTGTCTCAAAAAATTAAAAAAAAATTATATAAATTTATATAAAATTTATTTATATAAATAAATAAAAATAAAACTAGGCTAGAGAGCGATAGAGGCAGATACTCAGCCGTGACCTGTGGCCTCTACATGGATATGCACAAAAAATTCAACACACTCTAAATTAAAAATCTGTTTGTGTCTTCGTTTGGTTGGTTGGTTGGTTGGTTATCTGGTTTTTCAAGACAACATTTTTCTGTGTAGCCATGGCTGTCCTGGAACTCACTCGGTAGACCAGGCTGGCCTTGAACTCAGAGATCCACCAGCCTCTGCCTCCCAAGTGCTGGGATCAAAGGCATGCACCACCACCGCCTAGCTCTAAAAAATCAGGATTTTTTTTTTTTTCTTAAAACATATTATTTATGTAAAGGGATCAGGGAAGAATTGGAATGAGAACGGGCAGGTGAATGGTTGCCAGGCAACTTTCCAGCTGTGGTTTCTGAGCTAGTGGTGACTTGTGCCCTGAGTTCAAGGCTGTCCTTGCTCCGGACACAGGAGCTGCTGAGTCCCAGGTCCACAGAATCAGAACCCTCAGGAACAGCACACCCAGGGGCACCGCAGGCAAGTTCATGCTGCAGCCCTCATAGATGCCAGAGCCCTGGGCTCTGCCCCCTGTGCAGTGCCAGGGACAGACCTCCCCCTGAGGAGGGTAGGAGGGCAGAGCAAAAAGCAGGATTTGAGAACTGCTTGCTATCTCCACAAGAGGTGTAACACGTGAGACCCGGGGCGGTGGCTTTTAGCAGCTCCACACTTAGGGTTTAAAATAACCTCTGGTTAGAAAAAAAGAAGAAGAAAAAAAAGAAAAAAAGGAAATTAAAAGGAAAGGGAAGGGAACTCCCACAGCCACCCACACAGCCCACCAAGAATGCAGGGCTCTGCCTGGCACCAGCCCCCGCCCGCTGCAGCTCTGCCCAGATGATGACGGAAGAACCACTCCGAGGGTACGGAAGAAGTGGTTCTCAGAGCAGAAGGACCTGGGAGATCTTCCGCTTCAAACTGCTCCCTAAACAGAGGCTCAGAGAGGGCAAGAGGTTCAACGCAACCCAGCCACTTAGGGGCAAAAGCGGGCAAGGAATGGTGGAGACGAGAGTCTCGACTCCAGCCTCCTCCAGCTTCAAGCCTGAACACAGAGAGTACGGTCAGCAGAGCGAAGCTGGGCCCAGTGCGAATGAGATCTTGGCCTCGGTCTTTACCCACAGGGGCAGAGCCCGGCATCCTCACGAAAAGCTATGGCATCTTGTGAACACTCTGGTGTGCATAGTTGAGTCATGGAGCTTCCCATTGCGGCACAGAGACCCACCACCTGGCTAGGGGTGTGTATGACAGTGTAGCCACCCTGGCAGAGCCAAAGATACCCTCAAGAGTCACTTACGCTAGGGGCAAGTGTCTCCCTTTGGCTATGGAACTATGGAGACAATGGACTCCAAGAAACCAGGATTCCTCCAAGAATCTTACTTGGGAAAAGGTGCCAGCCAGCGGGGAAAGCTTGGCTCCTGAAAGAGATTTCACATAAATCACCTGGCAGGACAGACAAGAACCAACAGTGGTTTGTCAGTGATGGGCGGGGCCAGATCTTGACCCCAGCTCTGCAGACTCTTGCCCATTACTTACACCCAAACCTCACCTTGGGACCCCAAAGATGGACTCATGGGGGTCACTGGACCTCCTTATTTGTTTCTTTCCCTATGTGCCACACTGAATAAACCTTCTTTCCCTGCCTTTCACTATAGCTTGTCTCTTTAACTGTCTTATTAAGGGCAGGTAGTGGCACAGGCTCTGGCGCTAACTATTCTGGTGACAACCATGGGTTTTTCTCCGCTTATCCCATCTCCCAGGAAAAAATATGGCAAGCAAAATGATCAAGACAGCAAACGCTGGGTGTCGTGAGGCAGGGGACACCAAGGAGTGCTGGGGACTGTGGCAAACCGGATGGTCTAAACCCACCCACACAGCAGCCACCACCCAGGGCCCTGTTACAGTTCAGGGTGCACCATGCAAAAGTGTCCCACACGCTGAGGCTGTTGCCCGGTGAGCTCCTGTCACACACACTGGGAGTGGCAGGTGTGTGTGTCCATTCAGTCAGTGGTGCTCCCCCCCCCATCCATGAGAGGTCTGGGTGAACACATTTGCCTACCTCTTCAGTGGCTAAACAGGATTCAAACCTGGGACTTTCCCCAAAATACCTCCAGTTATAATGACGCTGCCTGTACCACAGAACCTATCCCCAGCTTTTATTCGTTAATCTCTTCACTGTGATCGAATACCTCCAAGCACCTCACAGAAACAACTTGAGGAAACATCTGTGCACGCTCACCATTGGAGAGGATCTAGCCCACTACAGCAGAGAGGTGAGCAGCGGCTGGTCAGTATGGGGCTGACCAGGAAAGGCTGAGGGGTCTGGAGCACAGCTGACCTCTAACTCCTTAGTCCCACCCCTATGGCTGCCTTTCTGCCAATCAGGCTTCACTTCCCCCAAACAGTACTTCCCCCCAGTATCACTGGTATAAACACAGAAGCCGGTGGGGAGATTCCCATTCAAACCATAACAGGGCTCCCTACCCATTCTTTAGGCCCCCAGAAAAGGTGTGTGCAGGAGGGAGCATGTGAGTATGTGTGTGAGTGTGTGTGTGTGTGTGTGTGCACGCGCTTGTGTGCCTGTTTACATGCACGCAGGCGGACAGGGTGGTGTGTTTGTGGGGAAGGAGAGTGTTTCCTACGGCCAGACCTTTGTGAGGCGCTCTGGGGACCGCGACTGAGAGGAGAAGACCCCTTCACACTCTGCCACCGCTGAAGAAAGCAGGACGGTCAGGTGACAAAGCAGGATGTGCTGGTTAAAGTGCAGCGGTGGCAGGAAGTGTCATTATCTGTTCATCTAAGCTGGGGACCCAAGAAAAGCCCAGACACCGCTGTGTCCCTGCTCAGGGGAGGCCACAGCCTTAGAAAGTCGTGGGTGTGGGGGGAAAGGTGCCCAAGGCCATGCTCGCCAGGAACACGGGGAGGGGTCGGTACAAAGCAGGGTCGTCATCTAGACTTGGGGGTCAGGGAGGACCTTGTGACCGGGGGACAAAACCTGAGGCTGAATGTGGAGTGGATAAAAAAAATGAGGAATCTAGGTCAACAAGACCACACAGGAGAGGCCTTTGAGGCTGGAGCAGGAGTTGAGCACCACAGGCAGGAACAGCAGCAGGGGGCAGTAGGACCCTTGGGGGAGAAGGCTGACTCCTCTAGCAGTCAGCAAGAGGGGCTACTCGTCCCGCTCCCTGGAAGAGATTGCACACAGCCCCGACAGCCTGTCAAACCTCCTTGCAGAGGAGACAATGGTGGGTCAGTGATGGGTCAGCGATGGGAGCAGTCAGGCTTTGGACAGACTGGTGGTGATGACCGCCCTCAGCTTAAACCTAAACGTGGTGTCAGACCAGAAGATGAACTTGGGGTGGGGGGGTCTCTGCACCTCTTTATTTGCTCCTCTTCCAAACATGGCCACAATAAACATGTCTCCTGCTTTGTTTTATTTTGCTTTTCACTCTTGCCTTTCTCTTTACATGACAAGTTGAGGATGAATGGCTGAGCTGCACCGGGGCAGCCCTGGTTGTCAGTCATGTTCGGACTCTGGATGCACTGAGTATGCCCAGGCATGACACTGGGAATTCGACATTTGGCAGCTGGGTGTGTGTATGGTGGTTCACCTCTGTTTCCCCAGGGCTTGGACGGTGTAAAGAATCTGACGTTAGGGTTCAGCTGTGCTTGGGACACAACACGTGCTGCAGCCCCTTCCCTCCAACAGACACCCTGCTGAGAAGCTAGCTGTCGGTGAGTCCCCAGCCAGCAGGCTTCCCTGAGCCAGGACCCCTCCGCTGGATAGTGACTTACATCAAAGGGGTATTGGCAGCCACGCAAGGTGTGGTGCTCATGCCCCCTTCCCTGCCTCCTGCCTGGAATCAGGGAGCCTGGCTAAGGCTGGTGTGTGACACTCCCACCCATCTACCCCCAGCCCCACCCCCCAAAAACTAGGACAGACCCCACTTCTGCCACAGCCTCTGATGAGCGCTCTAGAGCCTGCTGTGCTGTCTATCTCTGATGCTGGGGCCTGACAGCTCCTCTCCTGAGCCCCACGCTGTTGCCTTTTGGTCTGTTTGTCCATGGCATTAACACTTTTTTTTGGTCTGTTTGTTTTCCGAGGCAGGGTTTCTTGGTGTAGCCCTGGCTGTCCTGGGTTTGCTTTGTAGACCAGGCTGGCCTCACACTCAAAAGATCGACCTGCCACCCTCCCCAAGGGCCAGGCCAGGATTACAAGCATGCACCACCACCATACCCAGCTCAGTGTTCACGCTTCCAATGAACTCCTTCCTCCCCAACAATCCATCTTGTAAGAAAAACGAGACCAAAAGGCAGGCAGACTCCGTCTCAATAGCCGGGATTGCTTTATTGGAGCAGTGAGGGGTCCCCAGCCTTTCTCTGGGATGAAGGCTGAGGCCTTTAGTGGGCCTGGGGCATGTGGATGCATGCGTGGGAAGCTACCAGGAAGTTACAGCTACTTTTTTGCAGTTTCGCTGGGAGCGCGGTGGGTTGTTTTTGATATGGGAGATATTGTTTCTGCCGGTGAAGCAGGCTGGTAGGGCAGGAGTGGGTGGGGGCGAGTTGGGGGGTAGGGGTTGAAGAGGATGAGGATGGAGGGAGGAGTGCCAAGCAACTCTTTATGGCCAGGAGCTATTGCTCCAGCCCGACTCAACTCCTCATGACTTGAGACCATTACCCAGGACATTTCAGTGTCCCCTTCAGATGCCCATCCAAAACCTTTCAGAAAGCGGAGGCAGGAGGTTCGCTGAAAGTTCCCGGTCAGTCTCAAAACAAACATCAAAAACTAGAATTCACGGTTTGGGCTGGAGATCAAGAGTTCAGTACTCAGCCTCGATTGCCTTCCCAGCATCCTCAGCAGGACCTGTGATAGCACAATCCCAGAGGCCCTAAACACAGAGCAAAGCGTCCCACCCTGGGAGAGTGGGGATTTGGAAGGCATCACAGGGCGACAGGTAACCTAGATCTTCAGGAAAGACTTGGCTGAGCAAGGGTGAGGGAAGGAGAGGAAGCGGGTGCGTGCAGGGTGATGGAGCCTGGGATCCTGGAGGACTGAGACTCTGGGGTAGTGCTCCTCCTCCAGACAGGGAGCTGAGGAACAGCAAGTTCAGATGGCAGATGCCCCAGTCACCTCCTGTGCCTTCTCACCTCAGGGGACTACAGTGAGTCATTTGGGACTCTCTTCCCTCTTTCTCCACACAAAGACACACCTTTTGGGGAGGTAGTGATGGCAGATGGGGCCACAGGTTTGGTAACCTTATCCCTCACCCTGAGGCAGGATACCCTTCACTGGTTGCTATGGAGACTAAGGTTGGAACCTATTTCCTCAGGTGGGCAGGATGGAGGCCCCTGAGCCCTCTAGAGACTGCGGGTCAGACTGTGGGCTCCACCCTGCAGAGGACAGACTGAAGCTCAAGGCAACCTGAGAGATGGTTGTGGCCGCCAGGGGCTTATCTCCTAAGCCAGCTGCTCCTGGGAATCAAGGGGAATAGAGCCTGCATTGTCTTCTCTCTTCCCCTCCTGGCTGACTATCAGTAGCGCCTGCTCAGTGGGGGTGGTAGGTGTGATGAGGATTGGGAAGCTGTGGTCTCCCGCTCAACCCACCCGGGGTGGGTCTTCAGGTTAAGTGGTGAGCACTCACCCAACAGCTCTGTAATGCACTAAATAACCTCAGGAAGCGCTGGAAAGAAAAGCACTATCTTTCTATAAAGATATCTGCAGTCCATGGCTGGGAAGATGGCTCAGCAGGGAAAAGTGTGGGGACTGGAGTCTGGATCCCCAGCGCACAGGTAAATAAATGTCAGGTGAGTGTGGTGGTCCTCCTGTAATCCCAGCACGAGGGAGCTGGAGACACAACCACAGGGTAAACTGGCTAGATTCTGGTTAGTGAGCTCTGGGTCGAGCCAGAGAGCCTGCCTCAGTATATAAGGTAAAGTGGCCAAGGAAGCTACTGGACAGCATCTGTGCACACTCATGCAAACACATACACACTCACACCACATCAAAAAGAGCCTGTGACCCAGATAAGGAAGGAAAGTGGGGGCAGGGCAGGAGTTAGAGTATTTTGTTTACAGGAGCTCTTTATCTAGCTCCCTCACTCAGCTGAAGCATCCTGGAACCAAGCAGGAGGTGGGGGTAGGAGGTGGGGGGTTAGGGGGTATGGGGTGGAGGTAGGGGGTGGGGGTGGGGGTAGGGAATACAGGGTGGATGTAGAGGGGTGGAGGGGTGGGAGGGGTGAGGGATGGGGAGGATGAATGAGCTGGGCATGGTGCCACACTCCTGTCATCCCAGCAGTGGCAGGAGGATTGTCAAGGGTGTGAGGCCACCCTGGGCTACATACTGGGGAAGGGAAGATGGGGGAGAGGCTCACTGTCCAGATCATCTTACTGAGGACTCTCTATTGTATGAGAATGAAGCTCAAAACGAATGTATTGAAAACTGAGGGGCAGCTGAGCACGGCAGCACACTTGTAATCCCAGTACTCAGGGAGGCAGGGGCAGGCGGAGCTCTGTGAGTTCAAGGCCAGCCTACAAAGGTCTACAAAGTAAATCCAAGACAGCCAGCAGTACACAGAGAAACCTTGTCTCAGCCTGTTCTACAGAGTGAGTTCAAGGACAGCCAAGTCTACACAGAGAAACCCTGTCTCAAAAAAAAAAAAAAGTGAGGGGCGCTAGGTGATTGTGGTGCACAACTTTAATGCTAGCACTCTGAAGGCAAAGAGGGGTGGATCTCTATGAGTTGAGGCCAGCCTGGTCTACCAAGGGAGTTCCAAGACAGCCAGGGCTACACAAAAAAGCCCTGTCTCTAAAAAGAGAAACAAAAAGAAGAGAGAAGAGAGAAGAAGCAGCAGAAGAAGAAGCAGAGGAAGAAGAAGAAGCAGAGGAAGAAGAAGAGGAAGAGGAAGAAGAAGAAGAGGAAGAAGAAGAGGAAGAAGATAGGGGCTAGAGAGATGATTTCAGAGGTTAAGAGCACTGGCTGTTCTTCCAAAGGCCCTGAGTTCAATTCCCAGCAACCACATGGTGGCTCACAGCCATCTATAATGAGATCTGGTACCTTCTTCTGGCCTGCAGGCACACATGTAGGCAGGGTGTTGTATAAATAGTAAATAAAGAAATCTTTTTTAAAAAAGCAGAAAGAGAAAAGTGAGGGGCACAGGAGATGGCACAGCTTGATTTCAAAACTAGCATCTACATAAAACCTGGGGGCAGCAGTGCATAATTCTAGCCCTAGAGGGAGCAGACACAGGGGGATCCCTGGAGCTCAGGGACAAACCAGTCTAGCCAAGCAGTGAGCTCCAAGTTCAGTGAGAGACACTGCTGCAAAAAAATAAGGTGGAGAGCAATCGAGGGAGGCAGTGCAGCTCTGACCTCTGGCCTCTACACTGATGCACACACACAGCATCACACATATATGCACAAAAACATGCACATATACACAAAGTGAAATGCGTTGACTCATAAAACGGAGACGTGCAGGCTGAAAGGACTTCAAACACGACTGGGGTTCAGAGGTTAAGAAAGTTGCACATTTTTCCTCCTGCTGGTAATATTGGCTTCACACCCAAGCAGAGTCTCTTTCCACGTGGCTGTTGGTGGCGAGGTCTCTTAGCAGGGACGGCAGATGGGGTTTCTTTTCTCCCCATAGTTTTTGGGGCAGGGCTTGTCCTGGTCACAGCTGGAGCAATGTGGGTCTGTACCAGCCCTTGGTGGGAGGGGCAGCCAACGGGCAGGTCTTTGTCTCTGTTCATTTCCCTCTTGCTACCAGAACGAACACAAAAGCTCACAGGTGGGGGTTGGGGGGTGTTTAGCTGTTTACATTTGAACAACAGGGAGCTAGAATAACCTTTGAGGAATTGTTTATTTTTTCCTTCTTTCTTTCTGCTTTACTTTTATGTATAGTGTGCATTTGTGTTTGCACGTTTGTGTGTGTGTGGGTGGGTGGGTGCAGGTTGAGGTCCAAGGTTGATGATGTTGGGAATCATCTTCCATACCCCCTAGCCTTATTCATTGAGAAAGGATCTCGCAATCAAACACAGAGCTCACTGATGGGGATAGTCTTGCTAGGCAGTTTGCTGGGGACCCCTCTGTCTCTGCTTTCCATTTCTAACACTGGAGTTACAAGAAAGACACCACGTCCACTGGCATTGCACACATTCTTAGGGTGAGAACTCCAGTCCTCTGGTTTGGTTGGCAAGAACTTTAATGGCTAAGCCATCTCTTCAGCCCTTGTATTTTGAGATAGTCTAGTGTAGGCTACTCTGGCCTTCAGATCCCTATGCAGGGAAGCTGGCCTCAAACTGCTGCTCCTCCTGCCTCCATTGCCAATCATGTGCTGCCAGACCTGGTTTAGAACTTTCTCAAGCTCACATTCAAGCCACTTCACTAGTCTGCTCTACACCTTGACTCCCTCTCTGAGCCAAAGTCTTCCCAGAGGCTTTGAGGGCCTACCTCAATGGGTCTTATCTGGCCTGGCCTCGCACATTCAGCCCCTCACCACTCTCTAACATCCGGTGGTTCTCACGGATCCACAAACAGCCAGGCAAAGCTGGAGCCTTGGTTTTTTGTTTTGTTTTGGGTTTTTTTTTTTTTTTTATTTTTTTTTTTCATAAAAAAAAACAATCTTTTAAAAAAAAAAAAAAAAAAAAAAAAGAGAGAAGATCTCACTTGTCAGCCCACATTCCCAGAATTCCCAGGTTTTCTAACAACTGAATGACACACCCCTGTTCACCTTGTCTTCCAGGAACGGTTAACCCGCTTCAGATCTAGAGGTGGACACGTGGACCAAGGCTGACCAATGAGCACACACAGCAAGAAGCACTCTGAATGGCCTGCATTTGGTTCGAGAGGGGCCTGGGCTGGGAATATCAGGAAAATAAACGCTCTGGGCCCAGGGACGTGTTTCAGTGAGTAAACGGCCTAGGTTCAATACCCAGCACCACTCAAACCGGCACCTCGGCACACACCTGTAATCTCAGCACGAAGAAGGTAAAAGTTGAAGGTTGACCTTGGCTATTATAATTAGTTTGAGGCTAGCTTGGGCTACAAGAGACCCTGTCTCAAAATAATAGCAACAATAAGCAAATAAATAAAAGTCTCTCTACACTGAGAGCTCTGAAAGGTGATGAGTGCCTTTAGCCACAGCTGGGGAAGGGGGCAGAACCAGGGATGAAGAAACAGAGCTCCTGTGTCATCTTTGAGACCATGGATTCAGCTGTGCCTGAATCCACTGGACTTTTCTGTTGTCTGTCTTAAAAAAATTATTACATTTATTTATTTATTTATTTATTTATGTGTGTGCATGTACACATGCCACAGCGCACGTGTGTGTGTGTGTGGCGGGGGGAGTCAAAGGACAACTTGTGGGATATCGTGTGGGTCCCAGGGATTGAACTCAAGCCATTAGGCTTGGTGGCAAGCGCTTTCACCTACAGAGCCTTCTCCCTGGCCCTCTGCTCTCTATATTGGTAGGGTGCCTTCTTTGCTCAAGTCAATTTAAGATGGGTTTTGGTGTTTTGTAACCAGGAGAGCCCTGTCCAGGACAGTCCAGCAAGGGTTGCTTGAGATCATAAACTACAAAGTGTTTAGCCGGAAGCACTCCCCCAAATGGAAGTCATTATTATTAATACTTTATGATTTCATTCTCCACACGCAGGCTCAAGTCTGTTTCTGCTTTTAAAATGTTTACTTACGAAAAGCGGAAAGTTTGGACACTTGCGTGATTGGGGCTTCACTCTCACTTGACGACAGCATGACCACGCAGGTTTTCTGAACCCCGAGTGCTCCTTGATGGCTGACTCCGTCTGAAGCTTGACGCAGCTCTGCTCTATCCACCATCTACCTCCCTGCTCTCCAAGAAGTGCCCAGCCAGTGATAAAATGCCTAAAGGGTTAAGACAGGGCCCGGTAGAGGCTTCCTGGACTTCCTGTCCATGCTACCTCAGTGTGTTTGTGTATGTGTGAAAGCATTCACGTGTGTGTGTGTTTGTAAGTGTACGATGTATGCGGAAGCCAGAATTTGATCCCTCTTCCTCGATTGCTCTCCCCCTTATATTTTGCGGCAGCGTTGTTCACTGATTCAGCTATACTTCCTGTCCAATGAGCTCCAGGGAACCCCCTGCGCTCTAGGGCTGAAACTCCAGGCCTCTTGCTATGTGGCAAGTGTGTTGCTGACTGCGCTCTCTCCCCAGCCCCCATAAGGAGTGCATTTAACATCGTTCCTGTTTCCAGCCTCTCAGAACGAACAAATGCATTTACATAGAAACACTGAACCAGCAACCGCTCCTGTGCTGTAGCCCCCGCCAGTCACCATCCCCCACTCACTGTGGGACTCTCTCACCTTGGCTGATGCTTGAAGATGCCAGAGCCCTGATCACACACAGTGGTGACGGAGCCAGGTCCTCACCATGTCCAGCCCTGAGGCCCTCGTGTCGAAGTCACCGAGACACTCTGAGTGGTGATCTGATAGTCTCTGTTTGACTGCCCACTGGCTGGCGGCCCTCATCCAGGAAGAGACATATGGTCTGCCTTTGTTCAGCTTTTTGAATTTTAAAAACTCAGTCTGTTGCAAATTGAATTCCCATGTGGTGCCCATCTTGGGGCAATAAGCGACGGATTTCCTTCCTCCTGCAAACTTCAGTTTTGTGACTCTCGGGGCACACTGTGAGTCCCCGTCTGGAAGTGTTTTCTGCTGTCAGTCTTTGAAACGAGAAGCCAAGGGCTCGATTGTGTAATGTAGTTGTTCAGTAAATTATTTATTTTAACTCTAAGTCTATAAAGGGCTTAAATGGGTTATAAAATATATAGAGAGAAAGGGAAATCGATGTGGGGAGGGAGTTCAAACAGAGCTGCGAGGCGGTGTGTTTAGCTGTCACTAAGACAGTCCAGAAGTCAGAGTGGCCTCAGCATCACAGAATCTACAGGGAGAAATCCCAGCAGCCTCACAGAATCCAGGACGCAGTGAATTCCTCCCAATGTTCTCAGAAGGTGGCATCCGTTAAGTCTATCTCATGCCTCTACAGAGGTAGAGGTGTTCCAACAAAACAACAACAACAACAAAGACCCTTACCATCCCAGTTTTTTAAGGACCTTCTTATATGTTTTAGCTCCAAACTTCAACGTATGTGTGTGCATATAATTACTCAGAATCTTGTCTCAACTGCAAAAGGGGAAAACTGAGATGAAGCCAGGAACTCCGCTAGTTCACAAAACCATCTTCCCTAGGGACCTTTAAGCTACCAGGCTTCCAATGATCAAATGCAAAGTTCTGTTAAAATAAAAACAAACAAACAAACAAACAAAAACAAAAAAACAAGTGTTGGGAAGGAAACTGCCCCAGGCTGAGTGAGGAGGACACAGCACCAGTGAGCAACATTCACTCAGCATATCTGCAATTGTGGGGTGATGCTAGACTGGGATTTACTTCAAAAATTCAGAGGGAGTGGGTAGGATTGTAGCTAAAGCAGATGGGCAGTGGCGGCGGCCACTAGACTCAGTGAAAGAGATGGGCTCCCCTTGCTCTTGCCTTCATTTTGCTGTCTAGTTAATATTTTCTCCAATAAAAAAATGTTCAACTATGCCTAACTTATTTCTTTTTAAAATGTTCCTTTGCGCTCAACTGACAGGAGGTTTCTGTCGTAATTACGCCTTCATATTCTAAGGCCTTTTAAAAAATCCGCTTTCCTTATTTACTGATGTATTTTTAACTTATCTCTTGAGGCGGCGCACGTACCGTTAGGTTCACTCTTTCAAAGGGCGGCACCTGGTGGCTCCTCACTGTTGAGGGGCAGCCCAAATTTAGAAGACTTCTGTATATCCCCTGGATGCCCCCTCCCAGGAGCTCTCGGCCCCTCACACTTCCCCAACCCTCAGCTGGGCATACCTGCCCACCCCCACCCCACCCCTGGAGCATTTAGAAACTCAGCCATTTGCAGCAGCCTCCTTCCTTAACAGAATGCCTTCAAGGATTGATGTCCTACAGTGTTTCCTGACTCTCACAGCTAAGTGGGCCTCAGAATCCATGTTTCTACTGTTTAGCCAGCAGGTAATGGGTGTGTGGGTGGTTTCTAACTGAGAACTACAATGAGTAACATCACAAACCTTCACCAGCAAGGGGTGTGTGTGTGTGTGTGTGTGTGTGTGTGTGTGTGTTCTTTTAAGACAGAGTCTTGCCATGTGGACCTGGCTATCCTTAAACTCACTATGTAGATCAGGCTGCCCTTGAACTCACAAAGATCTGCCTGCCTCTGCCTCCAGAGTGCTGGGCTCCTGCCTTTGGAATGCTGAGATTAGAGGCCTGTGCCACTACCTATGGCTTTTGTTGTTTAAACTGCACAGCTTCAGCCAAGCTATGGTGACACACACCTTTAATCCCAGCACTCAGGAGACAAGAGGCAGGCGAGTTTAAGGCCAGCCTAGTCTACCGAGTGAAGCTCCAGAACAGTCAGGACTACATGGTGAATCCCTGTCTCAAAACAAAACAAAGCAAAAACTGCACAGCTTCTCTGAACAATTGCTGTGTTTATAAATCCCATGGGTCTCTGGGAGCTGCTGCAGGGTGGAATGTTTTCAAAAGTACTCAGCTGGGGTTTTAATTTGTTTGTTTGAAAGCCTCTTTAGATGCTGATTTTTCTCATAAGCCAGTTGTGACACCTTCCTAGGCAAAAAGATTTCAAGCAGCCAGATGTGGAATGACCACAGCAATTATCACCCAAAGTAGAAGACGTAAGATCTGGGGATTTCCCATTGACAATTTTGCTGGAACATGGGGAGTGAAGCCCAGCTGCCCTGATTGCATATCTGGACAAAAGGTCACAGAATATGTAGTCAGTCCAACTGTGTTGGACTCTCAGGTTCATTTTCACCAGTTGGTCAAACTCAGGCAAACCCCTCAATCCCTCTGTGCCTTTGTTATCTCGGCTATAAAATGGAGATGAGGCAGGAGAGAGGATTCAGCAGCTAAGAGCACTCACTGCTCTTACAGAGGACCTGAGTTCTGTTCCCAGCGCCAAGACAGGACAGCTCACAATTCCCTGTAACTCTAGCTCGAGAGAATCTGATGCCTTCTTTTGATCTCCACAGGCACCTGTACTCATTCAACACACAGACAAAGAGACAAACACACACACACACACAGGCTCATGTGTTTGAACACTTGATCCCCGGCTGGTGGCACTGTTTGGGGAGGTTGCAGAACCTCTTTGACATGGGGCCCAGCCGGTAGAACTGGGCTGTAGGGTACACATTGAGGATGATAGGCTGACTCCACTTCTGTTCCACGTACAACCCCACACAGCAGGCTCCTACAACCATGAGTGGAGCCACCTGGGGTCAGAGTAAGCCTCGCTGCTTTTTCCGGGTCAGGCATTCACTCACTCTGCAGCAGTGAACTGGTGTGCCTCCCTGCGGGGCTTCAGGGAACTGAATAACACGCAAGAAGACGAGCAGGGGCTGGGGGACAGCTCAGTGGTGATGCAGGTCCCTAGCAAGCACAAGGCCTGGCTTGGGTTCCCTGAAAACACCAAAGTGGAACCCAGACATCAAGGCAGGAGCCCGGCTTTTCCTTCCTCATCGTGGGTGCCGCCATAGCCCATCTGCACCAGGTGGACATAGCTCCTGGAGGGTCGTGGTGCCGTGTCATTGTTGGCTCTCCGGCCCCTGAAGCAGCAGCTGTGCCTCCTCACAGGTGCATGGTAAATACTTCTAGAATAAGTAAATACTTACCACTTAAGGAAAGTGTGAGCTGGAAGAGAGCCGTGAGCATGGGAAGAAAACTGTGAGTACAGGAAGGCTTTTATTGTGGGATGCCGTCTGACACCACTGAATGCTGCTGGGGCCATGGAGCCACTGGAATGCTCTTCCCCGCTGGTGGGACACAGAACCCTAAGGCCGCTGAAGAAACCCATTTGGGTTTTTGAGAAAGGGTTTCTCTGTGGAGCCCTGGCTGTCCTGGAACTCACTCTGCAGGTCAGCCTCAAACTCACCCTCTGCCTCCCAAGTCTTGGATTAAAGGCGCGTGCGCCACCACTCTGTGAGAAACTTCTTACAAAATGAAGCACACTCCCACTCAGACAACAACTGTATTGGCTTTGCCATTTACCATCACCACCGCAAATGAGAGCCCAGCAGTGTGGAGGATCCTGAAGCAGAGTGATAAATATGTGTGGCCACTCACACTCACCATTGTACATTTGTTAGAACCCAGAGAAGGCACAGCTCCAGTGCCCACTTCGGGACAATTCAGGGGAGACTGTATGGTCCCTAGGCAGGGAAGGTAGGTACATCTAGGAGTTGTCCACAGTTTTAAGGAGTATTCTTTGTTTATTTATGAGTCTGGGTGTTTTGCCTTCATCCTCGTCTCTGCACCACATGCATGCCGTGCCTGAGGTGGCCAGAAGAGAGCGTCAGATCACCTGAAACCGGAGTTACAGAAGGTTGTGAAGGTTGTGAGCCGCCATATGGGTGCTGCGAACTGAACCCAGGTCTTCTGGAAGAGCAGCTATTGCTCTTAATGGCTAAGTAGTCATCTCTCCACCCCCAAGCTGCCCACATTTTAACCCTCCCCCCAAAAAAACCCCATGAAGTATACAAAGTGGCCCTTCATCTACCCATGGACCTCTGGTGGCTACCTTGTGTCATTGTGTGATCCTTGTGGTGTCATGAGTCTCACTGAGGTTCAGGCTTTAGCTGTGGAATGGCTGTGCGTGTGGAACTTTCTGTACTGACTGCCCAGTCTGGCTGTAAGCTAAAGAAAATGGGCTACTGAAAACACGCATGCTAGCAGATGTCCCAGGGGCCTCTAGAGTCTGGCCAGGTGCGTGGCAGTGTTTCTGCTCAGCCTCCAGACGCTGGTCATCCTGAGACGGGGCCTCTCACTTCCTTCCGCCTGAACCCCAAGTCTCTTGCTCAATACAAGAAAAGAGAAGCCTGCTCCACCCCGGGCTCAGGACTTGTCTTTCGTGAGCCAACAGCCCTCATCTGGCCACTGTTCAGCCAGGTCTCACCCCCAGAAGCAGGTACTGAAATGGTTGTGTTAGCTATACCTTGTCTCCCCAGGTGTTGCCAATGGGACTTCCCAGGAAGCTGGGCCCAGCTGAGACTGCTCCTCAAAGGGACAAACCGACTTTGGGCAAGGCTGTGGAGACAGACCTAGGTGCTGATTACTGGCTCTGCCCCGGGGCCATGTGCATTTGGTTAGTTGAGTTGTCAGTGCACATTTAGACAGGGAAAGGCTGGAGGTGAGGAACACACCCTTTCAACACAGAACTTTCCAGAAGCCAGTGAAGGAGCTCCTTTTTACAGGCAAGGGAACAAACACCAAGCATTGGCAACAGGTGTAATAGGAATCACCAGGAGCTAGAACAACAGGAGAGAAGACAGGTGCTTTACCCAAAGTCACATGATAAGCACCATAGACTTTGGGGCACATGTCCTGAGTTCCAGCCCCAACCCTGTCATTGATCTAATCGTCTGTATGACCTTTGGAAAGTTTGTCCTTTTAGGTCTCTGTTATTCCATCTTCGAGTTCTGAGAGGCAAGGCAATACACGGAAAATACTCTACAGTCTTGATTTGAAATGTCATTGCCTTCCTCGGGTGCATTGTTGCATCCATTTTGATTTCTACAGGTATGTGTGATCACAGAGATCATTTATCTTGGAGGTTTTGACAGGCCCTCACATTTTATACCAGCTGCCTCACCTGAAGCCTGGCCCCTCATCCGGGCCTTTGCATGCAGAGCTGGGGAGTAAGTAGTTCAGTTGGTAGACTGCCTTGCCTACTGTGCATAAACAAGGCCTGGGTTCAGCCCTCCACACTTCACAAAACCTGGTGTGGTGGCATGCACCTGAAATATCCCAACACGTGGGAATGGAAGCTGGAGGATCAGGAGTTCAGGGCCAACCGTAGCTACCTAGTGATGTCAAGCCCTGGCTAGACTCTATCAGATATTGTCTTAAAGGCAGTCAGAAGGCACTGGGTCCAGTGGTGCACTCCCGTAATCCCAGCACTTGGGGAGGCGGAGGTAGGTGGATCTCTGTGGTTCAAGGCTAGTCTAGTCTACAAAGCAAGTCCAGGACAGCCAAGGCTATGCAGAGAAACCCTGTCTGGAACCTCCCCCCCCAAGTGTAGTGGGAGGGGAGTATAAGTAGGGCTAGGGAAACAGCTCAATGCCAGGGTAGCAGGTTTCACCCCTAGCTGCTTCCTCAAAAGGTTCTATAAACACATCCCATATCGCAACGAGAAAAGCCAGAGAACTACCCTGGACAGTGACAGAGCTGGAGAAAACTCAGCGTCTCATACAGACAAAAGATTAGTGCCCAAAACAAATAAAGAACTACAGACTTCTTCTGGGGAGAGGATGGAGGTTGAAAGTAGGCACTGAACAAAGAGCCTGATGCATTCTGGGCCAATGTTCTACCACTGGGTTGAAAGCCATAGTGCAGATTGGTGTAAAAAAAAAATTCTAGATATGGTAGGATGTGAAGGAGAGAAACAGGCAGCTCACAAAGTGGAAAAGCAGATGGCTGAGAGCACATGAGATGCCTCA
Source organism: Psammomys obesus (assembly GCF_907164565.1). NCBI lineage: Eukaryota > Metazoa > Chordata > Mammalia > Rodentia > Muridae > Psammomys > Psammomys obesus. The sequence continues at coordinate 11,275,590 of NW_026596234.1, read as the reverse complement.
GCCTTGAAGGTTGTGAAATCCACGCTGTGGAAGTTCATGTTGTCACGCGCCAGCAACAACCAGGAAACAAGATCATAAACTCCAGTAAGCTGACACCATCTTTTGGAGGGAAATTTTCAGTTTTATGAAGTTAAAATTGCAATCCTCTCAGTTGCAATATTTCCTCCTCCACCCACTTTCTCTTTCTCTTAAAAAAAAAATGTTTAGGTTTACTTCATGCAGGCAGGTGTTTTGCCTGCATGTGTCTCCGTGTGTCTGGTGCTTGTGGATATAGGAAGAGGGTGTCCAACCCCTTGGAATTGAAGTTACAGTTTCAAGTCACCGTGTAGGTTCTGGGAACCAAATCCAGGTCCTCTGTAAGAGCAGCCAGTGCTCTGAACTACTGAGCTACCTCCCAGCCCTGTCTTTTTTTTTTTAAGACAAGATCTCAGGCAAGCATGGTAGCATACATATTTAATCACAGCATTCAGGAGGCAGAAGCAGGCAGTTCGCTCTAAAATCTAGTCTACATATTGAGTTTCAGGTATGCCGAGACTACATAGTCAAACCCTGTCTCAAACAAACAAACAAACCATAAAAACCCACCAAACAAATAGGATCTCATGTAGCTCAGGTTGATTTCAAACTTGCAATGAAGCCAAGACTCAATCCCTGACTCTACTTTGAGCCATTTCGCCTCCTGTCACCCAGGGAAACACATACAATCATATCCTGCTTATAGTGACTTCGTGATGGTAATAAACCGAAGACACTCCAGACACCCCCAAGGAGGGGACTGACAGATATGCTACGGTTTAGTCAGTCTATGAAGTACAAGGATGTTTTTATAGTAGATATGCACTAGGAATTTGGACCACGGAGGGAAAAGGCCAGTTGTGATGACAGCCCCTGTGCTGCCATAAACAAGAGGAAGGGATAGAATTGAAGCTGGCTGTCCAACAGCTCCAGGGCACCTCTGCCAGGACTCTCTCAGACTCACTTTGGGTGACACTGTGCCCCAGGCCAGTGTCCTTGAGAACCTCTCTTGGTGCTGGGATCTTCTAGTACCAACCCTGCTGTGTGCAGGAAGGCCATCTATCCCTGGAACTGCCACCCACACGTGCCCTGTGAGACAAACACAGGATCCTGAGCAGAACAGGCCACCTGTCAGGTAAGAGTCTTCCTTCCTTCCTGCAATCTGTAAGGTCAGTCTACTGTTCTCACCACTCTGGGGCTGAGCTAGTGTTCTCTCAAGCTGCCCTTCCTTCACCTCCAAGAGAAGCTGAGCATCATTCATTTATTTATTTATTATTCTGCCTGCATGTGTGCATGCACACCAGAAGAGGGCACCAGATCTTACTACAGATAGTTGTGAGCCACCATGTGGTTCCTGGGAATTGAACTCAGGACCTTTGGAAGAACAGCCAGCACTCTTAACCTCTGAGCCATCTCTCCAGCCCCATGGTGAGCATCATTCTTATGACTGCCTGGTCCCACATCCCAGGGTAGCGCTGCCAGACAGCAAGGCCCCTCCCTCTCCAGTAGGCACAAGTTGCTCCTCCTAGGCCAGTCAGTCCTTAGAGACGCCCAGGGCAGTCCCTCAGAGCTCCCTCCAGTCACAACCCCTTTCAGCAGGAATCCCTTTCCTAAGTAGTCCTGGCATCTCAAGCTGAGCTGCTGTGAATCTTGTTATCGCCCTGTGGCTGGTAAAGGACATGGGGTCAGCTGGTTTTTTTCCACTTCTACATCTTCTGGAAGTGTTTCAGAGGTGGGAAGGCTCCTGGCAAAGTGGGGTAGCCTGCAGCCTCCTGCAGAGTCACACAGCCCTGGGTTCAAGTCCTAACTTCATCACTCCTCGGCTGTGTGACTGTGAGAATTCATTGTGCCTCTCTGAGCCTTGACCTGCCTTTGTCGTCTCTGCAAACCTTTCAGGGTTGCTGTACTGGCAATGGATGATGGGAATTTGCACTCGGCTCCCTGCAGAGGTCCTGTCTTGAGGAAGGAACCTCCAAGACTGCCATTCTAGAAACAGAAAGAACGACTTCCCAGAAGGCAGTGGGGAATTGAAAGGACTTGAAGGGAAAAGGAAGTACCTAAAAGGAAAAGGAAGTTCCGAGTGTGGTCAGTGGCAGCTGTGACAGGAGAGGGACTCTCTCCTGGGAGGGTAGCTGCCTGCCGAGGTCCAAGATGTGCATGAACAGTGCAAGGGACTGGGCTCTGGGAGGAATGTGGTCTGTGACAGTGCATTCTGGGTAGCTCACCCTCTTTTAAAATTCCTTAAAAGGGAACTTAAAAAGGGTTTGGGACTGGTATCCAAAGTGCTCCCCAACCCTGGGTCATTATGGACACTTCAGAAGCCGGACAAGTCCCCTTCTGAGGCTGTCCTGGATTGGAGCACTTGGCCACCACAGCCTCGGTTTCTGTAGATGCCAGCAGCACCCTGCCCCTATGCATGACAACCAGTAGCAGCTCTGGAGGGAGGTTCTCCCCCTGTTGAGAACTTGGGCTCTAAATCTAATTAAGCCTCACAGTCAATAGGGGACCATAATGACAGCAATACTGCCATGGATGGCAGCCGTGAGGACTGGCCTCCTTTGTGACACATTTACTGAGCATTTACTCTGTACTAATGGCTGTTTATACTGCACGCATCAGCTAGTCCGACCCCAAAACCCATCCTGCATGGGCAACAGCCAGCATAGACACCGCCATACTTACCCTCAGGAGGAGACTCTCTCCAGATTTGAGTCTGACCAGTAGCTCCCCGGGGCTTACAGAAAGCTGAGAAGAGACAGCTCCCACGGAAGCGCCACAGTTGTGAGGTGGAAGGAAGTGAAGGAATGGAGGTGTTTATCTCTTCTCCGGAGAGATAGCTCAGCAGTTAAGAGCACTGGATGCTCCCCCAGAGATCCTGGGTTCAATTCCCAGCCCCTACATGGTGGCTCACAACCATCTATCCTTGTAGTCCCATGGGATCTGATTCCCTCTTCTGGTGTGCAGATGTACACGCAGACAAAACACCCATTTAGACATACATACACACATACATATAAAGAAAACCGTAGGGACTGGAGAGATGGCTCAGCAGTTAAGAGTCCCAGCTGCTCTTCTAGAGGACCCGGGTTCAACTCCCAGAATCCACATGGCAGCTCACAACCCTCTGTAACTCCAGTTCCGGAGAATCTGGCACCCTCATATAGACATACATGCAGGCAAAAAAAATCAACGCACATAAAAGCAAATAAGTCTTTTTAAAATTTTTTGCCTTGAGCAAGGTGGTGGTGTATGCCTTTAATCCCAGCACTAGGGAGGCAGAGGATGGTGAATCTCTGAGTTCCAGGCCAGCATGGTCTACAGAGTGAGCTCCAGAACAGCCAAGGCTACACAAAGAAATGCTGTCTTGAAAAACTACATATACATACATACATACATACATACATATACATATGTATATAATCCCAGCCCCCTGTGAGGCAGAGGCAGAGGCAGAGGCAGGCAGATGACTGTGAGTTCAAGGGCAGCCTGGTCTGCAAAGCAAGTCCAGGACAGCCAAGGCTACACGGAGAAACCCGGTCTCCAAAAAGAAAAATCCGTATACATACATTTGCCTCTTCATGCATCCATGTGTGTGCATGCACATGTGCCATGTGTCTGCCAGCCAGGACAGAAGTTTTGACAGCAAGCGACAGAAGACCTAACCGAATGGTTTAAGAAGCAAAAAAGAACTGATGGGTTTGTTGTTGTTGTTGATGATGATTTTTAAAGTTCAAGGATGGGCTGGGTTGACCAAGGGCCCAGATCCTCTGTCAGGATCCATGCCTGTAGCTCTTTGATCTGCATGAACTCCTCTCTCTCTCTCTCTCTCTCTCTCTCTCTCTCGTGTGTGTGTGTGTGTGTGTGTGTGTGTGTGTGGTCATGCACATACTCATGATCACATGTATAGCCCTGGGATCCTCCAGGTCCTGCCACCAGGAGCTTGGATTGTAGGAACGCACCACCACGTCAGCTTTTTACACGAGTGCTGGAAACCCAGACTCAGGTCCCCATGCTTTCATAGCAAGCACTTTCCCTGTCTCAGCCCCTTCACACTGAGGCAAGCCCTCCCTGGCAGCAATACATGATGCCAGCGGCAGCAAGGGGCTCCATGCAAAGACCTCATTCATCTTTCCCAATCCAGATGGAGTCCCGGGCTAGGGTTTGTGGGTCGGCTCCGCTTGTGGGCCTGTTCTTGAGTCAATTGCTGTGCCCAGAAAGATGGGATTATTCTCTCCTATGAGAAAACCGTGGTACTTTAATATCACACCGAAATGGGCATCTAAGACGTTCATGCTCCCACAGTTCCCTAGCCACACCATCTATCTCTGCAAAAGGTCTGTCCTCCCACAACATTCCACATCCATTAGGCCAAAGATCCTGATCCTCTCCGCAGCCCTTTTAACTCTAATCATGGCTGGAGAGATGGCTCAGCTTTTAAGAGCACTTAGTGCTTTTGCAGAGGACCCCGGTTCGGTTCCCTGTACCCACATGGGACAGCTCACAGTCACATGTAACTTCAGCTCCTTTACAGTCGTCTTCACCCTCAGACGCAAACAAGGCAAACTGTCTTTTCATGCCTGTGCCCAAGACTGGGCTTTGGCTCAGCACACCATCTGCTGGGCACAGCTGCTCCCCACACAGCTCCCTCACCACTGTGATTGCACGGATGCTTGGAACCAGGGTCCTCCTTGCTGGGAAGGCATTCTGTTAATTGAAGGTCAGCAGCAGGCCAGGATCTCCCTGGCAGACGGCCATAACAAGTCTCACCACAATCACGACAACAAGGTAGCTCCAAACGCTGTTGAAAGTCTCTGGAGCAACACAGTGCCCGGGTAGCCAGAGGTCCCTTCTGGCTCTGTGCTCTGTGCCAGCATGCCTCCCGGAACAAACGCGTGCCTGAAGGAACAAACGGGAGAATGAATGGATGCCTGGCTGAGTTCAATGCTACAAACAACAGGGTAAAAGCATGAACTTCACCAGCCTCAGGGGTTCAAGGTCTTCTAGGTCCCCAGGGCACATCCTAGAAGAGAAGCCTCCTTCTCCCTGCCTCCAGACCCCAGGATCTCAACTAGCCAGTTGGTAGAGTCAGAACTCTGTGGACACACTGACACCAGCAGGTGTACCATAACCCGGGGAGCCAGCTCAGCTAGGCAAGCCAGAAGGTAAGGGCACATTATCTAAGGAACACGCAAAGATTTCAGAGCCCAGCAGTAGCAGGATTTGCTTTTCAGGGACTTTTGGTTTGTTTAGCTATATTATTGTTTTGTTGTTGTGTACAAGTATGCACATCTGTCCATGTGTCAAAGACAGAAGTCAACTTTGGGTGTCTTCATTGGTCACTCTTCAACTTACTTTCTCTTTTTTGGGGTGGTGGTGGAAGGCTTTGAGACAGGGTTTCCCTGTGTAGACTTGGCTGTCCTGGACTCACTTTGTAGACCAGGCTGGCCTCAAACTCACAGAGATCAACTTGCCTCTGGGATTACAAGCGTGGGCCACTGCGCCTGGCTCAACTTATTTTCTTTTGAGAAAGGATGTTTTGATTAATCTGGAATCAACCTTTGGCCTCCACACACATGCACAGTCTAGGATATACATACATGTGATGGTGCGTGTGTGTGCGCACACACACCACTATATACAAGTCAATGATTCTAGGCTTGCATGGTTGCATGGTCATTATCCCCACCCCTGAAAACCTCCCCCAGTGAATGACTGTGTCGACTCTCCTCCAGCTCCCCTCACCATGGCAACCAGCACCTGCTTTGTGCCTCTGAAGGTTTGAGACTCTGGGCCTTTAACACCAGTGGGATCAGACAACACAAGTTCATTTGTGACTCACTCCCTTCGCTCGGCAAGGTAATTTCCAGGCCGATCTGTCACAGAGTGTCATAGTTCACGCTTCTTTTTTGTTCACGTTTCTTTTTTGTTAAGATGCGTTTTGTTTTTAAATTATGTGGAGGGAGGGTATGTGCATGGGTGGATGCAGATGCTCACAGAGTCCAGAAGAGGGCGTCTGGCCCCCTAGAGTCAGAGTTACAGGTGGTTCTGAGCAGCTCAGTGTGGATGCTGGGAACCAAACTTGAGTCCTCTCCAGTAGATAGCTCTACTGAGCTCTCTCCAGCCTCACTTCATTCCTGTTTAATGAACAAACGATGTCCCATCCTACAGCTGCACTGCATTTTCTTTACCCATTCATCTCATCTCATAGTCGACATGAGGGAACTCAGCGCTGTTTCTCTACTTGTAATAGCCTCACTATGAGCATTTGTGTGTGAGATTCTGTACTTGCTTTCAGTTCTCTTCGCTAAACAGTCAAGACTAAGGTTGCTGTATCATATGGCAATCCAGTGTTGTTGTTGTGTTTTTTTTTTTTTATTAGAATTCTATGTGCATTGGTGGTTTGCCTGCATGCGTCTGTGTGGGGGGTGTTGAATCCCCTGGAACTGGAGTTACAGTTGTGAGCTGCCATGTGGGTGCTGGGAATTGAACCTGGGTCCTCTGGAAGAGCAGCCAGTGCCCTTAACTGCCGAGACATCTCTCCAGCTCCAACCTAGTGTTTTCTAATGTCAGCTCTTCTTTGTGGTATGTGCTAGGCATCAAGGAACGACAGTCTAGCCTTTTGGGTGTCTCAAGGTCAGTAGTAATTTCTAAGAACAACATGAAGGCCTGGATGGTCAATTTAATGATAATCTACTTCTTACATGGGCAAGTTAAGGCTTAGGGCAAAACAAACCCAGAAAACAAGCAGAAATATTTGTACTATCTGAACATTGTTGTGCACACCTTTAATCCCAGCACTTGGAAGGGAGAGGCAGGTGGATCTCTGTGAGTTCCAGACAACCAGAACTAGATAGGAAGACCCTTTTTCAAAGAAAGAAAGAAAGAAAGAAAGAAAGAAAGAAAGAAAGAAAGAAAGAAAGAAAAAAAGAAAGAAAGAAAGAAAGAAAAAAAGAAAGAAAGATATTTGCACTAGTACTTCACAATAAAAAAAAAATACATGTAAGAGCAAGGCATGGGGGTTCATGCCTATAATCCCAGCATTTGGGAGTTAGAAGCAGGAGGATCTGGAGTTCAAGGCCAGCCTTGGACACAAAGCTTGAGGACAGTCAGGACTTCAGGTGATACTGTCTCAAATGATGGGGAAAAAATGTTTAAATCGAATCTCTTTGTAGCCAGGTCTCAGGTGTCTCAGGCTGGCCTCAAACTTTCTATGGAGGTAAGAACGGCCCTTGATCCTCCTGCTTCCACCTTCCCAGTGCTGGGATTACAGGCCTGTGCCATCATGCCTAGTTTTATTTGGAAACTGGGGGATCAAGCTCAGGTCCTTCTGCATGCTGGACAAGGGCCCCACCAGCTGAGCACCACATCAGCAGCCTCTAAAACAGAACGTTTGGAATCACATCCACATCACTGACACAAATGGAAAATTAAAATATGAAACAGCATTTGACATTGATAAAACCTTAACCACATGACTGTGTTTTCCCCAAAGTACTATAAAGGGGGAGAAACCAACAAAAGACACATCTTCACGGACTACAGTCTATTGGGAGTGGGGTGAGGATGACACCCCAGTTCTAAGGAATCTGGGATGTAGGAAACAGTTCTTGGCCTCAGGCCCTTTTCAGGGTCTCGCAGGATAAAAAGCGAGGAGGGCTGCTTTCAAGAAGGCTTGGAGAGAACAGGAGGCAGGCAGTTCTGCGTGGAGGGGTTGGCAGCGGGGATCCAGCCAGCAGCAAATCTCCCTACAGATTTGGATGGCACAGATAAACTTCACGCCCGCAGTCTGGGAGCTAACTTAGCAGACCAGAGAGGACCTGCCGCTCCGACAGTCTTGGTACTTTTGGAATGGAGTCTGTTGCCGAGAATGTATTCCATTGCAGCGTCAGTGAAGATAGGGAAGGTTTGGGGTCCCCCACTCTGGACCCAGTAGATTCCATGGCTTCAACTCAAGTCACCTGCAGTGTAGGTGGAGGAGGGAATTGGTGGGGCTTTGGAGTCACTATAAAAGGACGAAATGGAGACACACTGGACCGCTGACATTCCCCTCAAGTTCCCAAGTACCCTTGGGGGATATGCGGTGGGAGGCAGCTGAGGCTGAGGTCATGGTGAGGGAATCAGTCTCCTGCTTTCCAGGGACCTAGAGCCTTGGGGGAAACAGGGCCCTGGTGGTGCACGAGTACCCTAGAGGGAATACCAGTATCAGGGTCATGCCCTGTGGCACCTAAGGGTACCACACAGGATCACTAAGAGTCAGTCTCCTGGACTACGAGGTGGGCTCAGGCACCAGGAGAGATTTTGTTCTGCGCGCTGAACAGGCCACACTCCTCACACGTGATGTGACGTCAGGTTTCATTCCGCTTCTTAGACGGCTCTTGACCTGGAGTCTAAAGGAAGAGAAAAAAAAGCCAGAACCTTCAGGCCTTTTAATAAAACCCGACGGGGAGCGGCAGGAACTGCCGTGGCACTTGCGCCCTCTGTTGGACACGATGGAAATGGTGTTGAGGTGGAGAAAAGAGTTGGTGGGCAACAAAGGCCAGCAGCTGGGAGGGTCGCCATTGCTTCTGGCAATGTTCATCCACAGATGTAATCTTGGGCCTTAGCCTCGGGCCTCTTTTTTCTAGAGGTTCGCTTACGTCTCAGTAAATGGCCTTGTACACTTACCTCACTTCAACAATCTTGGACGGATGGGTGGGTAGGCGAGTTAATGGGTAAGGAGATGGATGGATGGACAAACAGGTGTAGGGCTACACAGAGAAGAGATCTACCTTGCCTTGAGGGAAATTGCCAAATGCTCATTCGTCCTCCTAATCCGGACTCTGTGAAGAACCTATTCTAATGAAGCTTTTGGTTCAAACCCCACTCTCAGCTCTGGGAGGCAACTGAGCTGCATTTGAGGTTTGCCTTAAGAACGCGTTTTTAAAAGCCTGCTTCGGGGACTGACGACACAGCTCAGCAGCTAAGAGCACTTGTTTTTGCAGAGGACCTGTGCTCTGTTCCCAGAACCTACACTGCAGCTCACAACCGTTTTTAACTCTAGGTCTAAGTGCTCCGATACCCTCTTCTGACCGCTTTAGGACATGGTGCACGTTCACAAATGCAGGCCAAAATAAATAAATAAATCTAAAAGAGGAAATGTTTAAAAATCCAGTTTCAAAGTGTGATGAGGGCTGCTGAGCAACGATGCAGGGACAGTCACCCAGGGAGGCAGGCAGGCTGCTGTCCAGCGTGGCAGCAGAATAAGGAGAGTCTGTGTGTGCTGGGGACGGAGCAGACAGGCTCCTGGAAAGCCGGGCATGCGCAGAGACGCCAGACCTTCAGGACTCCTGCCTTGCCACGTGGAGACGCTCCTCAGGGAAGCAAGGACCAGGCAGATCTTCTGACGACTCCACTCCTGACCAGCTGTAAGAGGAGCTGGGTTCTGTCTCCTGTGGAAGCTGAGATATGCTCCTCAGAATCAGCCTGGCTCTCCAGAATGCCAGGGAGCCGGGTGCCTTTGTTGTTGTCTCTAATGACAGCAACTTGTGTTTCAATGACAGGACTCATGGGTGTGGCATGGCTTCAGGACTTCAGAGGGTCTGGGGAACAGCGGCAGCTGCATTTTAATTTCAGGCAAACAGCAAAGTATCCAGAGTAAGTACACATCCATTCCTGCAGGGGCACAGTGTGTTAGCTATTTTTGCGGCTGTGACCGAATTACCAGAAGGAATTTCAGGGAGGAGAGATTTGTTTTGGCTCATAGTTTCAGGGGATATAGTCCACTGTGGTGGGGAAGCACCCAAGTCGGGTGTGGCAGGGGAACAGAGTGGGCCAGTCGGCGATGTGGCAGGAACTCCTCTCCTATCCTGGAGAATTTCAGACACAGAGCTTGGCTGTACTGCACTGATCTCCATTAGCTAGACCATGGTTTTAGGAGTGCAGCAACCTCTCAGAGAGCAGAGCCACCAAGTGGAAACCAAGCGTTTGAACATACGAGCCTGTGGGGGACATTTCACTTCCAAACCATAACACACACTAGTATTAACCAAACACGCTTGTCATTTATCTGAAATTCTTACTTGGTGGTGGAATAATTTTTAGACTCTAGAGGGCTTCTCTACCCCAGCTAGTTCCCAAAATAATCAAGACAGAGACCTTTTAGATTTAAATAAGCCTAAAGCACAGTAACTGGGCAGGTATCAACCCTCTAAGCTATTTTGCTGTTTCCCAGCTGCACACCCCAAGTTATTTGCTATGATTGTCCCTGCCTGGGCTGCTTCTGTTCCATCAGGCCAGCCTCATGGCCACGGGCTCATAGTCCACACTGCCCCATGGTGACCTCCTTATCTAAGGCTTCCCCTCCTGCCTCTCTCCCCCTCCTCATGGTCCCCATCTGAAACCTTAAGCCCAGGGAACCTAAGCTCTGCCTATTCTCTTCTGCCCAGTTACAGGCTTCTAGCTATTTTTATTGGCCAATCAACTTTAAATTGGAGAGCAAGGCTTACACAACAAAGGCCAGTGTACATGAGAATGCACTGGGCAGCAACCAGATCTTGGGGGCCAGTATTTAGCATTTGAATACACAGCACCAATCCAGCTCCCAACTTATTTAGTTCAGGGCAGGTACATAAAGGGAGGGAAAAGGGAGTGCTAGAGAGATGGCTCAGTAGTTAAGTGTGTACTACTCTTCCAGAGGACCCAAGTTCAATTCCCCACACCCTTTTCAGGCATCTGACAGCCACCTGTATCTCCAGTCCCAGGGGGATCTGGCACCTCTGGCCTCCCATAGGCACTTGATAACCAACAGACATACATGCATACAAGTAATTCTAAATAATTATAATAAGTAAAGCAAAAAGGGAGGGGAGGAGAGAATGAAAACACAAATTTGTGTTAATTTTTTTCACTGCTGTGACAACATTCCTGACAAAAGCATTTTGTCTCACAATTTGAGGGTGTGCTCCATCAGTGAGCAGGCCATGATGGCAATACCACCTCTGCCTGTGGCAGCTAGAGTGTGAAGTGGCTGGGCACGGTCCACCCACAGTCAGGAAGCAGAGAGGAATGCTGGTACTTAGCTTGCCTTTTTCTTCAAGGCAGGGTCTCCAGACCAAGCTGACCTCAACTCCCTGTGTACCTGAGCCTGAACTCTTTTAAAAGAACATTTTGGAGACTTTGTGGTTTGTAGAGGTGACCTTCACTGTATTAAGGTGAGTCTCTGTATATTCAGTTGTTAAATGCTAAGCTGGCAGTGAGCTAGATGCTCACAGATTCTGGTATTGTCATTGCTATTGAATCTCCTGTCTCAATGTTGTGTAAGATTTACTCCACAATTATCTCTAATTGGTTAATAAAGAAGCTGACAAGCCTATGACTGGGCAGAGGAGACAGCACATGGCATTTCCATTCCCAGTTTAGGTGTCCTAGATTTAGAGAGAAAGGGAGGGAGGAAAGGGAGGTCACTAGGCCACAAGAAGTTGCATGAGGATGAAGATTGTGCAGGAACAGCTGGGGCAAGACTAGATGCCAAGCAGCATGGGGCTCATGACTGGGAATTAGGCCAGGCTAGCACAGACAGGTTAAAAGAGATGGGTATCTGATCGGTTATGGTGCTTGAAGCTCACTAATAAAAGTAACAGGTTTCCATCTCATTATGTGGGAGCAGAGCAGGCATATAAAAAAAAAAAAACATTCATTTAACAATGGTTTTAAAAAAGAATTGCTGGCTGGGTGTGGTGGCACACACTTTTAATCCCAGTACTTGGGAGGCAGAGACAGGTGGATATCTGTGAGCTTAAAGCCTGGTCTACAAAGGGAGTCCAGGACAGCCAGGGCTACACAGAGAAACCCTGTTTAAAAATTTTAAAAAATACTTTTTTAAAAAATTATTTTAAAATTATGTGTGTTGGGATCAGTAAGCAGGCATCTCTACAGCCAGCCCCAAGCGGACCATCTGAAACCACTTGCGCATGCTCTGGGTCACCTTATAAGAGAACTCGTACTACCTTTCCTCTTCTCTCTCTCTCTCTCTCTCTCTCTCTCTCTCTCTGTCTCTGTCTCTCCCCTACCCTGCCCAGAGACGGTCTCTGTGATTCCCTCCTCCTTCCCTTAATAAAACCTTCCACGTGGAACCAGTCCAGTGGCGTGATTTATGAACCGGCCTGTCACCTCGCTGCACAATCCTAACAACGTGTATGTGTAAGCATGTGTATATGAACGCAGGTGCTGTGGAGAGTAGAGGCGTCAACTCCCCTGGATCTGGGGTTACAAGCTGTGATGCGCAGCATGATGTGGCTGCTTTAAACTTGGGTCCTCGGGAAGAACGGAATGCGCTCTCACCCACCGAGCTATCTCTCTAGCCCCAAGTTTGCACTTTAAAAATACGTTAAATCACATTTATTTATTTATGGGGGGGGGGAACTTAAGGACAACTTGCATGTTTCAGTTCTCCTTCCATCATCTGAGTCTCAGGGATGGAACTCAGGTGATCAGGCTTGGTGCAAATGCCGTTACCTGCTGAGCCACCTCACCAAGTTCTGGTTTTGAACTTCTTGTCCTTCTCTTCCATGACCACTGATTCCTTTTCTTGAGAAGTTAACAGAGTGCTTGGCATGCCCTGGCACAAAACAGGTGTGCACCTTAGAGTGCTGTTCTGATCGCTTTTCTCGCCCAAAGGACAAAGGAGAAAGTTGCCACTAAGCAACCTAGGAAGTAGCACCGCCTTGCATTTCTCTACCAGGCTGTGTGGGCTTGGTTCATTTAAACTACTGCAAACGAAGCAAGACTGGCGAATGAAAGTAACTCCAGTGAATGGTGATACCAAATGGCAGAACCCAAATCCACACTGCTCACGGTGTGTGTGTGTGTGGGGGGGTGTTCATTCCATACAGAATGCAGACTTGCTTCCATCCTGCACATAACTCAAACTCTTTATCCGAAAATCATCCACCACACACACACACACACACACACGAGTTCTCTGCATCCACTGTGCCTTCACCACACACATGCCACAGACCCTGTATCCACTCCATATTCACTGGGCATAGGCCACAGACTCAGCATCCACTTGCATAGAGGGCACACCTCTCATCAAGCCTACACAAACTCTAAATCCCACCTCTACCCCATACACATCTCAGACGCCCGAATCTTCCGGTTCCTGCTTCGGACATCTTCCTTGGCACGGATCCCAAGAGAAAACTAGCCGCTCAGTCCTGGCAGTATGATAACGGTTAGGCCACACAACATGTCTGGTATAAAGAAGGTTTATTTAAATGTGGGAGGGGAAGGAGAAAGGAGTTAGGGCTTCAGGAGGACACACACATAGGGACAGAGCCACGGGGGCAGAGAAGGACAGAAAGAGAGACAGAGAGACAGCTGCACACCTGGCACAGGTGATGGTGTAGGACACTGTCAGGACCCTAAAGGCCCCCGAGAGCAGGCCAGTTGAATCACCTGCATGCCAATATCCCTCCCTCTTTGTTTAATTAAAAATGACAAACCAAAAAGTGGTGGTGAGTTAAGAATGAGGACGTTGTGTTCAGAAAGGCTACTTCCTGCTGACCGGGGGGTGACAACATCTTTGGGGACCCTGAGAGAACTGAGATGCTGGCGAAGTCTCTGGAGAGCTGGCTGTTTTACTGCTGTCCAGGATCTGTGAAACAGCTAGGGAGGAAAAATGCAGGTTCAGCTGAGACAATCTGTGAGGTTAGACTGCAGTCTGTGGGTATCTGCTTTGGAGCTGTCCGGGATGCAGGAAGCACCTGGACTTCACAAGACCCTGGAAAAAAAGAAAAGAAAAGAATATATATATATATATATGGGCAGAAGACAAAGGTAAGTAGTTTAGGGAGAAAATTCTCTTTTAGGTGTACATTTGAAACTTTTGGACCCATGTTTTTGGTAGTTGGGGGGGGGGGGCGAGAGTCCTAAAACCAGGAAAGAGGGAAGGAATCCTACCCCTGAAATAGGCACTAGGTGGGAAACTTAAGCCTGTTGACTGGCAGTACTTCTCTGGGGTCCATTTGACCTGAGAGGTGGATTCGGGTGGATTTCCTATAGCTTACAAGAATCCTTTTTAAGTTTACGAGGATTAGTTTTAAACGTGTTAGCCTCCCCATTGTTTGTAACCTGCAGTGAAATACACACTGTAGAAAAAGGCAGTAGACACACATCTTTGTGTCATAGCAGAGCAGAGGCTTGGGAAATGATGTTGGGTTAACAGCATGAACACTCTTTGAGGTGAGCTCAGGGAAGACAGAAGCCTTCCATGAAGCAGAAGGGGCAAAAATCTCACTTGATCTTGATTTTCAGTATGACTACACGCCAGGAAAGAGAAAGTTCTTCCCTCTATCCGGAAGACTGGATGTATTTAAATCTAGCACAACTAAGTCTCTACTTAAAAGATAAACCAAGAGGGCCTCTGAAAGGCTCTGCCCTGCAGACTATCAAAGCAGATGCTGAGACTTATGGCCAACTGTTGGGCAGTGTGCATGGAATCTTATGTAAGAAGTGGGAAATAGTAAGATCTGGAGAGGACAGGAACTCCATAAGGAGAGCAACAGAACCAGAAATTTGAACACAGGGGTCTTCCCAGAGACTCATACTCCAACCAAGTACCATGCATGGAGATAACCTAGAACCCCTGCACAGATGTAGCCCATGGCAGTTTAGTGTCCAAGTGGGTTCCATAGTAATGGGAAGGGACTGCCTCTGACATAATCTGATTGGCCTGCTCTTTGATCACCTCCCCCTGAAGGGGGAGCAGCCTTACCAGGCCACAGAAGATGACAATGCAGCCATTCCTGATGTGATCTGATAGACTAAGAGCAGAAGGAAGGAGAGGAGGACCTCCCCTATCAGTGGACTTGGGGAGGGACATGCAAGAAGAAGGGAGTAGGAGGGTGGGATCGGGAGGGGAGGAGGGAAGGGCTTATGGGGGGATACAAAGTGAATAAAGTGTAATTAATAAAAATAAAAATAAAAAAGAAATGTACCAATAAACATAAAAATGCCCTTAAAAAAAAAAAGATAAACCAAAGGAAATCTAAAATCTTGAGCTTGAAACTGATAGTGAACCATATTGTATAGTGGCATGTTTTAACAGAGTTAGATTAATAAGTCAGAGCTCTGTTCAGTTCTAACACCACAGCACCACAGATACAGGAAGAAATCTGAAGCACTTTCCATTCCTTACATACGAATCTTTTTCTTAGGCCCTCACATTCTTTCTTACATTCTCATAACTGAAGCTCCCATCTCCTTAGGCCTTATGTAAGCTTTACATCTTTTTTTTCTAGCCAATCATTTACCCTGAGACACAGGTGAGAGCAGTCACTGTCCTTTAGCTAATGGGATAGTAAAATGTTACATCTAAGACCTGTTTTTCTGAGTCTGGCAACAAGACAGATTGTGTCTAGACCTAATGGTAGCCTCTCCAGGAGGACGAGGCTTAAGGCCTGATTTTCACACATGAAGAGAACTGAGAAGACATCTGAAGCCTGTTTATCTTCTGACATGAGGTCTGTGAGCAAGGTCTGTCGGCCTGTTTTTAGAATAAGCAGTCCAGCAGTTAGTAGTTTTAACTAGCTAATGGATTGACCAATAAACTAATAGTGGATTACCTCAGGGTAAGGAGCTAGTTGCCTGTTCTCTAGCTGTCAACCTACCATTCGCTTACCCATAAATGTGATCAGAGACCTGAGAAGGATAAACTGTAATCTAAATGACTCTATGTTCAGTCAAAATAACAGAGACTAGTCCACAGTTCACGACCTAGACAGTTATCCCAGGTTCCTGGGGCCTCCAGGTCAACAGAGGCAGAGGCAGAGGCAGTCTGGCCACCAGGAACAGAAGATGAGAGGCTTTTTCTGTGGAGGAAACAGCGTGAGACAATAACTCCCCAGATGTCCAGCTTGTCCACAGTTCAGGCTGGGCCTTAGCATTGGGTGAGGCATTGGGGCAGTCTTCCCAGTAGTTAGTGTACCACAACCCAAGGTTGAAGTCATCTGTCATACCCACATCTTCTTGGAGACCTTGGGGAGTTACTGTTAGGATTTGGAAGTCTCTGTCTATCATAAGTTTAGACATGTTAATGCCATATTTATTCAGCACGTCTCTGACAGGCTTGAGAGCTAACCTATTTGGGCTAAGCAATTTTTGTCTGTCTTCAGTTATCTGCTCTAAACTATGTTTTGCAAACATAAACCAGAATGTTATGATCTCCAGTTATGCCATGTTCTGCAGATAAGTGCTTGAGGACCAGCTTATCTCAAGTAGCTCTAAGACAGACTTTGCGTGTTTCTAGTTAATCACTAAAGACTAGGACTTGAGGTTTCATCCCTGTTAAGTTGGAGCCTTAAAAATCGTAAACATAGACCATAAAGAGACTGGAACCTGTTTTGACCTCTTTATGGTGTACCACTATAGGGCATAACAGTTTTCTGTTTATAAAAGGACTTAGTCTATAAAAAGTCTATAACTTATAAAAATCTAAAGCCATATTATAGACTAGTAACATGAGCAAAGACAAAGCTAAACATATATTAAGGCAGTGATTTTTAACCTTCAGATAGAGCATAATTACCACACTCTTAATTATAACTAAGTGAATTTCTCTAAAATTAATATACCCCAACTTAAAAGTATCTTTGAAATCCTATCACATGGTTTAAGATTATCTAAGCACAAGCTTTGAACTACTAAACCCAAGTCATAAATTTAACCATATCCTGTTTTTTACCCTGGACCTTAAAAACATGCCTCGGTCTGAGAAAGAGTGAACAAAGAACCTATTTTCAGGATCAGATATACAGCAGAACATTATAAAACAATTTTTTAATTACATTTGAATTTCCATTATACTAAATCCATTGGCCAGAAAGTGTGGAGGTGAACCCCAAGTCCAGGCAGCTGGTGGCAGGAGAAAGAAACAGCCTTCATTTATGCATCTAAGAACTAGCAAGGACATAGGTAGTGAGACATGCATTTTAAATTAGCTTTTGTTAATCTGAATAGACCTTTATAACCTTGAAATTTCATATAAAGACTATTTTGAACCAAGGCTGAATCACATATACAGTATGTTGTTGAAGTATAACTTTGAATTTCTATAAAAATCCATACCAATTTACAATGAGATTTGTTGCTTTCTTAGTCTAAAAAAGGAGATGAAATAAACAAAGAATTTATTAGGACTAAAAAGTTTTATAATTGGTGCTTTATACACCATCTTAAGATGGTGGGGCCACACAGCAGGTTGTAAGCCATGTGCTCGACATGGTTGTTATTTAAAAACATTTGGGTAAGCAAATTATAAATCCTTAGATAAGAGTTCACAGTATAATCTTAATATTTTTTTTCTTTTGAGAACAGAGTGCAAAGAAATCAAAGAGAAAAATTGGGAAGTAGAGCCTTAGAGATAAAAGACCTTGGGAGCATACAGCAGGGTTTAGATGTCTGGGAATCATTTGTCTGTGGTTGTGAGAATTTAGAAATTTGGCATGGCAGTTTGTGGCCTTTGAATGGGGTCTGGTAAGAAAGCGCTCTTAGACTCCTGAGGGGTGGCTCTGGGAGGGGGGAAGAGAAAGGAGCGAGCAGGTCCAGTGGGGAGAGAAGCCAAGAGTCAGGGCCACATGGAGGAATCTGACTCAAAGTAGAATTTGGAATCAAATTAAAAGACAAATGGTCCGCACCTACCTCAGGAGTGGTCTTGAGAAAGGCGCTTGCACTGGAAAATGTGCACACACTGCAGCCCCTGGTTTTACCCGTCCTGACCTGTTGCCAGTTACTGATAAGCCATTTAAGCAGCATGGGTAGGAAGACCACAGAGAAAGAGACAGGAATTGGAGAAAAGAGAAGAGAGAAATAGAGAATATGAAATCTCTTTCCATTCATCGTTCTATCTTAGTGTTCCTGAATAATATTAGACATTTGATTAGAAAGGCAAATAAATTTAAAGTCCTTCAGGTTGGATTTTAGGTGTAGAGGCTGGAGGTTTCCCAAAGGAGAATGAAGGAGAAAATATGAAGACACTGTTCCTGTGCATGAGAGAGGGGAAGGAGGAGTAACAAAAGCCATTCAGTGGGTCGCTGCTCAGCGTCACCCAACTCAACTAAACGGGGGTCAGAACACGGGCTGCCTAAGCTGGAGAGACTCTCAGTAAGCCAAAGGGGGAGAGCCCAAAAGCTAGAAGTGACACAGGCCGGTCAGTGGGTCATCCAGCGCCATCCAGCTCAATTGAATGGGGAGGACCAGAGCTTAGCATGGCGAAACTGGACTTTCGTGGAAGCCAGAAGGTGAGGAAGAAAACCGAGTTTTCACAGAGGGGTCTCATCCACAAGCAAGGACTGAGGATCAGTACAGGCGGCTCCAGAGTGGAGGTAATAGAGGAGTAGGAAGGGATGCAGTAGCCCAGTAGGGACTAAAATAAACTCCAAGGAGGGTGGGATGGACACAGGTGAAGCTCATCTAACTGGTGATGGTGGGCAGAGCGGTGAGCAATCGGTGATCTGGAAAGCAGATTTGTTGCAGGTGGTGGTGAGTTGGAAACAGGGTCTGGTGTGTGGCTTAGACCCAGGAGAAGCACCAGGAAAGAAAGAAAATCTGTTGCGGGTGGGTGTAGAAGGGACCCTGGTGTGCCAAGACAACAGAAAGCCCACCGGATTTCACAGCACCAATGTTATAACAATGGGTACAGCATATGACTTATCTGGTATAAGGAAGTTTATTTGGAGGGGAAGGAGAGAGGAGTCAGGGCCTCCAGAAGGAGAGGGTAGAGGCAGATGATTGGACATGTAGACAGGCAGACAGAGAGATGGGGACAGAGCATGGTTTTTGGTCATTGAATGAGTGATAGATGTTATTATTTTAAAGGGGTTGGTTACAGGAATTTTAAGTAAAAGGGTAGGTTATTGACTCTACTTTGTGACCAAAGACTATTAATAAGCCAAAAATATTACATTGGTATAGACCTTTGTATATTAATACATATTTACGATTACATTTTGCCACAACATGCTAAGGTATTGTATCTATGTAATTCTTCAAACTGCAATGTTAAGTTCTCGTCCTTTTGAAAGCTGTCATTATCAACTGTTTAGGATGATTAAGAAATGCATATTAGCAGTGAGACAATCAAACTCATGGTCATGTTAGACACAAGTTTAGCTAGTTACAAATGTTTCTGAGATTGACAGAAAATAGCTAAAAATAAACAATTTAGGTAAGATAGATGGTCTTCAAAAACCTCAGAGACCTACAGAATATGGCATTTAAAGGGTTTATTAACTTAAGGCTCTTTTGACACTGAGACAGGTCTGCTCCTGGCAGCACTCCTGTTCTACTTCAAAGAGCACCAAAGGTTTCATATGTGGCCATCTAGCCGCCGGGTAAGAAAATGTCCTTGCATCAATTACAGACAAAATATCCAAACTGGACAAACTGGATGCAGGAGAGTCAACTGCCGAGCTTTGCAAGGACAAGGTAAGCAAGTCCTTTATAATTCCTGCTTCACAGAGAAGTCTGTCAGATATTCTGACCCGAAGGCTGAAGATGATGCTCCAACATTAGGGAGGAATTTGGGGAGACTTCCCAGGGAGCCAAATATCTCTGTCATTTCTACACTTTTGGAAGCTGCTTGCTTGTTACATATTTAGGTAATATTTACTCCTTAAGTCTCTGATGGGGTTGAAAACCAGGTCGTTATAGTCTCACAGTTAAATTGTTTAGGATGATAAAAACTGATACATATGGTGTTTTACCGTGAAAAAAGAGCCTTTTATTAGACTAAGAAGGGGGAGATATGTGCATAAAATTATTGTGTAATTCAAATACTGATTTCTGTACTCCTCCCCAATATCTGGTTGCAATCCTCGGCCTGAGGGTCTCTTTTAATATTGTATAAACTCTGCTCCCCAACTGTCCTGATATGCCAGTAAAGCAGCTTATAGCCAATTGCTGAACAGGGGAGAATAGGGCTAGACTTCCTGCCAGCCAGGGGAGGAGGAATTAAAGGAGGAAGTAAGGGGATTCAGCCTGCACATGTCCAGGAGGGACCAGGAGAGGGAGCACAGCAAGAAAGCTACAATGTACAGTATCTCTGGGATGTACAATGAGAGGCAGCTAGAGTAGCCAAGAGGGCTAATAATAGAGTAATAGGCTGGGTGCGGTGGTGCACACCTGTAATCCCAGCCCTCAGGAAGGCAGAGGCAGGCAGATTGATGTAAGTTCAAGGCCAGCCTGCTCTACAGAGAGTCCAGGACAGCCAAGCCCAGAGAGAGAAACTCTCTTTAGAAAAAGAAAAAACAAAATAACTACTTAGTTATTGAGCCATGAAGCTCCTTAAAATAACATAGTAAGAGTCTCAATTATTTTTGTGATAGCCAGGTTAAGAAAGAAACTAAGAAAAACAAACATAGTTTTATAAAAATAATCCTAACAATTATCCCAATTTTTACAGCCCCCAAAAGAGAATTTTGGCCCCCCACCTGCAGACAGCGGAAGCAACTGAGTATAGTTGAGTTTGTACCGTTCAGTTTGTTGAGTTTTTTTTTAAAGATTTATTTATTATGTATACAATGTTCAGTCTTCATGTACACCTGCAGGCCAGAAGAGGACACCAGATCGCATTCTAGATGGTTGTGAGGCATCATGTAGTTGCTGGGAATTGAACTCAGGACCTCTGGAAGAACAGACAGTGATCCTAACCTCTGTGCCATCTCTCCAGCCCCAGTTTATTGAATTTACAGGCAGTTTTTTTTTCTAAGTTGAACACTTCAGTGAGAAGCCAGTTTTGGAGAAGAGTTCTGACCTAGAACAGTTGACTTGAACCAGGCAGCCAGAGTTCAGAAAGAACTGGAAAGGGTGAGTTTATTCTGCAGTAAGTCTGAGAGGCTGAAATCATTCTAGACCTCAGTTAGCAGATGGAGGCTAGAAGCTGAAGCCTTTAAGGTCCGGGCTTGCAGAAGATTGTATGGAGGCTAGAAGCTTCCAGATTTAGGCCTAGAGATATTTAGATAGAAACTCTCTGGGCTCTACCCAAACCATGTATTTCTTTGTAAAACTTGGGTATGGCTCTCATCTCATCCCCTCATTCAGGAACAGCCACACAAACCACTCAGACATCAGTCTCAGTCAGATATAGATGTTTATTTGAATGTTCATCCCAAGACTGATTGATCAGGGATGCAGCTGGACATGACCCCAGGTGGTTCTCAGCGCCAGTTTTTATATAGAAACAACCACAAACATGTATATTTGCAAAATCTAGGCTATCTAGACAAAGCAGTGCTTTGTAATTGGCAAGGTCTAATGTCATAAGAGTCTAGGGAGTTTTCAGTATCCAAGGGCCTCGTGCTGGGGAGCTTCCAAGCTAGAACAACAAGATGTTTTGGTTAGGGCAAGGAACATTAGGTCAAATTAAGGTTATGAGCTAAAATGGTGGAACTATTGTCAAGCTTAAGCCTAACATTCCTCCCTTGAGTTGTGTGTGACTCCAGGGTGTCCTCTGCAAGCAGGGGGTATATTGGGTCTTAAGGACCATAGGTTGAATAGCAGACACCCTTTTCTTTATAAATGAGACTAAGGTATTAATAACGCAAGACCCAAGTGTCAACAACCACAGGAATAAGCATAGGAGACCAACCAAAGCAGCAGGAGTAAACACAGGAGGCCTCCCAGGGATGTGATAATCTAGGTTAACCTCCCCTATCAATGGACTGGGGGAAAGGCATGGGTGGAGAAGAAGGAGGAAAGGTGGGATTGGGAGGGAAGGAGGGAGGGAGCTACAGGTGGGATACAAAGTGAATAAACTGTAATTAATAAAAATAAAAGAAGAAGTTGGCAGGTCTCATCATCTTCCTGATAGTAAGGTGGAGCTTCAGGCAAGATAAGGTCAGGCAAGTATATCAGCAGGAGCTATGTCTGCCCTAGAGTTCCCTGAGGCTTTAGGTGACTGTCCCTTTTGGTGTCCTGGACAGTATATAATGGCCAATTTCCTAGGTGTTTATAGGGCTGTCAAGAGGTCTAGGATCTCTTGTTTTTAATAGTCTTTCCTTCTGCTGTTAAAAGTCTCCTTTCATGGTATATTGTCCATGGACATGTGTGGTGGCAACTGTGTTATCACATGTCAGATTTTTTAAAGATTTATTTATTATGTATACAGGGTTCTGCCTGCATGTACACCCGCTTGCCAGAAGATGGTACCAGATCTCATCTTAGATGGTTGTGAGCCACCATGGTGGCTGGGATTTGAACTACGGACTTTCCTAGGAGCAGCCAATGCACTTAACCTCTGAGCCATCTCCAGCCCCGCTTTAAAAAAAAAAAAGATTTATTTATTATGTATACAATATTCGGTCTGTACGTACACCTGCATGCCAAAAGAGAACATTAGATCTATTATAGATGGTTGTGAGCCATGTTGGGAATTGGACTCAGGATCTCTGGAAGAGCAGCCAGAGCTCTCAACCTCTAAGCCGTCTCTCCAACCCCGGACTGAGTGCTTTTGTCAGAGCTATCAGCTCTGCCTTCTGGGCTGATGTCTTGCTTGGGAGGGGAGATGCCCACAACATTTGATTCAATCCTACCACTGGCTACCTTGTCCTGTCTTCCATAAACCTGCTTCCATCAGCGTGCAATGAGGTCTGCATTGGCCTACAGATGGTCAGTCAGGTCCGACAGGCTCCCGCGTACATGCTGCAGGATCTCCAAGCAGTCATTGGTTGATAGATTGTCTAAATCCGGGTTGGGTAGCAGAGTGGCAGGGTTCAGAGATGAGCTACTCTCAAAGGACACCTGGGGATGTTTCAATAGTACTGACTGATGGTGCATGAGCTGAGCATTTGAGACCCACTGATCAGATGGGCTCTTGAGAACTCCTTCTACAGCAAGGGGCACAGAGATGGCCAGGGATTGTCCCAAAGTCCATTTGTTGGCATCCTTGATGAGCAGGGCAGTGGCCGCTATGGCCAAATTTTCAGACAATTTGGCCAACCTGCCACCACAAAGTTTAATTGCTTAGACACACAGGCCACTGGCCATCGCCAGGGACCCAAATTTTGTGTCAGTACTCCTTTGGCAATGCCTTGGCTCTCATCCACAAATAGAAAGGCGTAGTCACATCAAACAAAGCTAGAGTTGGGGCAGACAGCGATCCTAATTTTAAGCCACTGAAGGCTTTCTCAGCCTCCTCAGTTCATTCAAAGGCTCCCTCCTGTCCTCTGGTTGCCTCATAGAGTGGCTTTGCTATTTCAGCAAAACCAGGAATCCAAAGTCTGCAAATGCCTCCTGGTGCTAAAAATTTGTGCATTTGGTGTGGGTTCTTGGGCATTGGAATGCCCAGGATGGCTTCTTTGTGAGCACGGGACAGGCTTCCCTGAACTGCCCCTGCCTTGAGTTTGAAGCCCAAATAAGTGACCCCACTCACACAGACTTGTGTCTTTTTGGCTGATACTCAGTATCCCAACTCTTGTAAGGTCTCTAGGAGGGTCTCTGCTGCCACCATGCAAGAGTCCATGTCTGTGGCGGCTAAGAGCAGATCATCTACATCTCGAAGTAGGGTGACATTTGACCTGTTTCACCTGTATTCACATAGTTCTTGGTGGAGGGCTTCACTGATGATGATGATGGGTGAATTTTTAAAACTTTGAGGCAGCCTCCTCCAGGTCAATCGTCCATTGAGTCAATTTTCTAGATCGTGCCATTCAAATGTGAATAGTGGTAACTCTTCTTGTCTAAGGGAGTGCTTCGAAGCCTTCAGTATTGTGGATCTTCTTGTGAATGTCCAGAGCCAAGTGACACATAAAGGCCTCATCTGATGGCCCGTCGGTTCTCTGGAGCCTTGGAGTCGACTAGAGTGTAAGCCCAGTAAGCTTTCAGGAGGTGCTCCAGAAAAGTGGCTGGGGGCTCCATAGGTCCCTCCACTATTTGACTCACCTCAGATAAGTTTGTAGGCATTTGGCTGCCACCCAAGGACAACCCCCAACCCATAGCATTAGTTTTTAAACTCTATTTTATTTGGGGTTCCTTAAAGCCTTTCCCTTCCAACCTCCCAACCATAACTAGCAAAGGGAAGGGAAGGTTACTGGGGAGAGGGGGCACAAACCCCTTTACTTTTCCTGGTTGTTTGGGGTCAATCGTTTGTTTGTTTGTTTGTTTAGGGCTACACCAATCTCCAGCTCTTCATGAGTCAGAGTTGCGGGCGCCATCCCATCCTCAGGTTCACTCCATCACCATCCTGGATACCTGGATCTCCCCGACATCCCAGAGCGGAGGCCTGCGCACATCACAGGCACACAGCTACACCTAGACCGTGGGCAAAGCCAGGTTACAGCACAGACCTCCTACGCCCACCCCCTGGAGGCCAGGGCAAGCCTGAGAGAACCAGACAGACATGGGACACATATGTAAGTCACAACACCCCGAACGACACTCCTTCTGGGAAAAAAGGCACCAAGACAAACGAATCAAAACCAAGGGAGAAACAACGGCAGAACTGAGAGTTAAAAAAGAGAAGGCTGCGAGGATGAGAGTCCTTCCCAAGTCCAAGTCTGAAAGGGTGGATAGAGATTCTGTGCCGAATGGAGAACAAAGGAGTCCCTGGCTCGGAGAGCAATCCTGCGTCCAGTTTCTCTTCTTTGAGCCATCAAAAGGTCTAGAGCACAAGAACAAAACCAAAGAACAAGAAACTTACCTCCCATCGGAGGGGCCATAGGCTTGTTGGTGTTTGTTGATATTGACTGAGGAGTAGTCAAGGCTATGGGGCTAGTTCCAGGCATTGCAGCAAATACTGGGGTTCAGGAACAGCCGCAAAAACCGCTCAGAACTATCTCAGTCAGACATGGGTGTTTATTTGAATACACACTCCCAAGATTGGGGACGATCAGGGATGCAGCTACCCTGGTGGTTCCAGGAACCAGTTTTTATTCGGGAACAACCACAAACAGGTGCATTTGCAACATTTCAGCAGGGTCTGATCTTTAAGCTAATTGGCTAGGTCTAATGTCATAGGAGTCTAGGGAGTTTCCAAGATCGGAGGGCCTTGTGATGGGGAGCTTCCAAGCTAGACAGCAAGATGTTTTGGTTAGGGCAAGGAACATGAGGTCAAATTAAGGTTATGAGCTAAAATGGTGGAACTATTGTCATGCCTAAGCCTAACAGTCTGAGGAAATAAAAGTATTTACAGAACTGAGCAGAAGGCAGGGTGTATATAGGGCTTTTTAAAGGATGAGCTTTCAGGGTGAAAATTTCTAAGGTAGAAATTGGTGGGTTGTCATGTTCAGAGATTGATGGGTTTCTGTGACAAGCTCAGTGACTGTTGAGTATCTGTGTTGAGCCCAGGGATTAGGATTCTGTTTCTTGGGCTTGGGGTCAAGTCAGTGTATTTGTTTTGTTTTGTTTTTTACCTTTTTACCCCTTTTACACAGAGGCCATGTGAAGAGGGCCCTGCCCACCTTAATCGGTCTCCTATTTAATTCTGGTAAGTCCTCACCCCAGCAGAACCAGGCACCCTCATTCTGAAGATAAGGAAACTGGAGCTCAAAGGGATGGTGCTGGCTGCTAACGCTAGGCACTAGTGGTAAAAACAACAACAACAAAACTCTGCCTAACCCATTCTTCCCTATTGGCTTACAGAGCTTGTTTCCATCAGTTGATGTGTGAGGAGCACGAGTTCAAAGCTAGCCTGAGCTACACAGTGAGACCCTGTTTTAAAAATGGAAGGGGGGGGAACTTCATAAAAAGGAGCAGAGTATCCCCAAAAGAAAGGATGTCAGACCCTGAGCATTACCAATGGGCTTCCAGAGAGAGCCAAAGAGAGAGAAGCTGTTGACAGAAAGTTGCCACTCACTGAGATAGAGGAAGAACCGTGCAAAGAACCAAATCTAGTATCCAGAGAGGTTATGCTGAGCTGGAAAGGTCTGGAGGAATCTGGGGTGTAGGAAACAGTTCTTGCCCTCAGGCCCTTGTCAGGCTCTAGCAGGGTAAAAATCGAGGAGGGCTGCTTTCAAGAACAGGAGGCAGTTCTGCGGGGGTGTTGGGGGCGGGGATCCGGCCAGCAGCAAAACTCCCTACAGATCCGGATGGCACAGATGAACTTCATGCCTGTAGTCTGGGAGCTAACTTAGACCAGAGAGGACCTGCTGCTCCGACAGTTTTGATAGTTAGTCTTCGAGGCCAGCCTGATCTACAGGGAGAGTTCCAAGACAGCCAGGGTACACAGAGAAACCTTGGCTCAAAAACAAACGAACAAACAAAAAACCCACAGTGAAGGTGTGGTGGGGGCAGCTGAGCAATTTTGCAGGGACAGTCACCAAGGGAGGCAGGCAGGCTGCTGTCCAGGGTGGCAGGAGAATAAGGAGAGTCTGTGACAGACTGCTGGAAAGTCGGGCATGCGCAGAGACGCCAGACTTTGAGGACTCCTGCCTTGTCAGGTGGAGACGCTCCTCAGGAAAGCAGGGGCCAGGAAGATCCTCGGACGACTCCACCACTGAGCAGCTGCAAGGGGAAGAAAACAACAGGTGCTGCTGGGTTCTGTCTCACGTGAAAGCTGAGATACGCTCCTCAGAATCAGCTTGGCTCTCTGGAATGCCACGTACTTGGGTGCGGGACATTTCTCATTCAAAGCGTAACCCATATTAACAAAATGCACGTGTTTATCTGAATCTGGTATGTTTAGTCACCTCAGGAGGAGAGGAATGAAAAAGGAAAAGGAATTATGTTTCTTGTTGCTTTAACTAAGGGTTTGCTTGGCACAGAGGTTGCGAGGGTGAAGTTCATGGTGGAAAGGAGCAATAGCAAGTTTTAACGAAGGTGACAAGGCTCCTGTAGACGAAAGCAGAGAGGTGGAGTCTGATACTCAGTTTGCTCTCTCCTTTACGTATGATTGGGATGGTGCCGCCATTTGGGTGGCTTTTGCTCCACAAGTTAAACCTTCCTAGAAATGTCCTCAGACACTCAGAGGTGTGTGCCTTAGGAGATTCCAAATCCAGGCAAGTTGGCAATGAACACTGTCAGGGACAAAGACAGAACAAGGGAGAGATGGACAAAGAGCAACATCATCATAGATGCACGCAGTAGGAAAAGGCAGACTAGAGAAGAGCTGGCGACCACTAACCTGGCCTGGGAGGGAAGGAATGCTGGGACCAGCAAGATGGCTTCAGCTGCCAAGCCTGATGACCTGAGTCATCAGGAATGACTGGGATCATCACAATAGAGACACCAACACCTGAAAGTTGTCCTCTGACCTCCACACCCACATATCCCACACAGAAAAGAAATGTTCTTTTATTTAAAAAAAAAAATTGCTGGAGCTTTGGTCACTGACACAAGATCAAGCCAGGCAGCACTGATTGAACTCAGTGGGTTACAAAGAAAAGGAAAGGAAACGGAGAAAAGAAAAGGGAGAGGAGAAAGTAAGCAGGAGGGGAACATGTGGAGGGAGTTGGGGGTGGATGTGATGAAGATACAGTATATAGGTGCTGGCTAGTTTTATGTCAGCCTGACACAGGCTGTAGTGATGGGGGGGATTGCAATTGAAAAAATGCCTCCGTAAGATAGGGCTATAGGCAAACCTGCAGGGTAGTTTCTTAATTAGTGATTGATCTGGGAGGGCCCAGCCCACTGTGGGTGGCACCACCTTGGGCTGGTGGTCCTGGGTTCTAAAAGAAAGCAGAATGCCAAAGCAATGAGAAGCAAGCCAGTAAGCACCGTCCCTCCACGGCTCTGTGTCACCTTCTGTCTTTGCCTCCTGTGTTGTGATGTTTAGGTGGTTTTGGTTTGGTGCTTTTGTTTGTTTGTTTGTTTTTTCAAGACAGAGTTTAACTCTGTATAGCCCTGGCTCTCCTGGATTCGCTTTGTAGACCAGGCTGGCCTGGAACTCTCAGAGATCCACCTGCTTCTGCCTCCTGAGTGTTGTTATGTCTTTCCGTATTATTTTTTTAGGGTTTTGTTTTTTGTTGTTTTTGTTTGAGGCAGAGTCTCTCTATTTATGTAGCTTTGGCTGTCATGGAGTTCACTATGTAGACCTGGCTGGCCTTGAACTCACCGAGATCCACGTCTCTGCCACTTGAGTGCTAGCATCAAAGGCATGTGCCACCATGTCTGGTGGCTGACTGATTATGAAGTCTCTCTGGTCTTGGGTAAGTCACCTGAAGCCATTCCTTGCACAGAGTCCTGACTGGGCATCCTGGGCAATGATGTGGAAGTCATACAACCTGGGGAGTCAGCAAACAGGGCAGAAACACTACTTTGAGATGGCACCTGATGATTCCCAAGGGTGCCTGGACTGGTCACTCAACTGGGTGTATACCAAGACAAAGCTGAGTTGTGTTTGGAACTTTAGCAAGTGTTGCTCGTTATTGCAAGGGCACATCACCAACACCCATGCCTTCCTTGTGCGAGTCGCCAGAATACCCCAGTCAGTCTGCACAGTGAGTTGCTTTGAGGGCTTTTATAAAACTCACTTCTGTTTCCTTCCCCACTCTCTTTCTCCCACCTGCACTTTTGCATATGCCAACAGCTTTACATACAGAGAACAGTCTAAGACCTCCCACCACTAAGGCCGTGGCAGGGGCTTCTGGGAATTCACCTTCCCAAGAGTACGTCCCACAGTGCTTCAAATTCCCAACCCTTAGGAACTGTGAGGTGATAAGTGCCCCATTTTTTTTTTAACTTGTTCTCTTTTTTATTTGGATTTTTTTTTTTTCAGTCAGTATCTTGCTATATAGCCCAGGCTGATCTCAAACTTGCAGCAGTCCCCTGCCTCAGCCTCCCAGAGTCATAGATGTGAGGTACCATGTCTGGTTTTGTTTTGGTTATTCTATTTATTTATTTATTTACTGACTGACTGACAGGTTCTCTCTATGTGGCTCTGGATGTCCTGAAACTCACTATGTAGATCAGGTTGACCTTAAACTCACAGAGATCCACTTGTCTTTACCTCCTGGGTGCTGGGATTAAAGGCATGTACCATCATACCCAGTTGTTGTTATTAATTTTTAAATTCCACCAAGTTGCCCAAGCTAGCCTTGAACTCGCTTTACTTCTGTCTGGACTTGAGTAGCTGGTGTCACAGATGTGCACCCCCACCTCACTCTGATGCATAATTTTAAACCATTCGTTAGGTATTCAGACACTTGTTATATAGCAATAGGTAATTACGGCAGATAGACACCATCCTTTCAAATTAAGTGCATTGCAAGTAAGAAAGCGATCAGGATGATTTGGAAACAGGTGGTGAGGGAGGGGCTTCAGGCAGGATTGGAAAGGCCCCGGCTTGTGACATTGAGCTGAAATCAGAATGGCAGGAAAGGGGCACTGGCATGCTTACAATCTTAGTAGATAGTACACATATCATTTTACAACCAAAGGCCTCCAGTAACTATTTTGAAAAAACAAAACAAAACAAAAACAGATCATAGATAATAGCATCTTCCTACACTCATAGTTTTAATAAAAAAAAAAATAGTGACTTTAAAAAGAAGAGCCAGAAGAAAGATATAATTTCCTAATTTTATTTCCATAGATAAACAGTCACAATTACACTGGAAGATAAGATAAAGCCGCCACCCACAGGCAGAGTCCTACAGCTCCACCTGCTGGGCCTGCGGCTACAGACCCACCAGTCCTGCACCAGTCCCCAGCAGGAGCCATGAGGCCTGGGTTTTTGCATGATGCTGTGAAGTCTCTGGCAGGAAGCATCGTGAGGGAGGCAGGGCTTGTTTCAGCTCAAGGTGTGAGAAGGGCTACAGTCCATTATTCAGGAGAAGCCCTGGCAGAATGAGCACATGGCAGCTGGTCACATCACATAGGCAGTCCTGGAGCAGAGAGCAGACAGGAAGCGGGCAGTCTCTAAAACCTCAAGGCCTGCCACCAGTAACCCACTTCCTTCGAAACGTAAGATCTTTATATTTTCTTTCTTGTCTTTTTTCTTTTTTTCTTTCTTTTTTTTTTTTTTTTTGAGACAGGTTTTTCTCTTTGTAGCCTTGGCTGTCCTAGACTCATTTTTAGACCAGGCTGGCCTGGAACTCACAGTGATCTGCTGGCCTCTGCCTCCCCTCTCCAAGTGCTGGGATTACAGGTGTGTGCCACCATGCCTGGCTATGATCATTGTGCTTTCAAACACAACAGGTGGTAAGCATTATTTGGTGAAATTCCAGACAAAATACATGTTCCCTTGACTTGTAACAACAGCTATATTTTTGGAAAACTTTATAATGTTAAAACTGTGCAGCTGGGCGTGATGGCGCATGCGCTTAATTCCACCTCTGGCCGAGGCAGGCGTATCTCTGTGAGTTCTAGGCCAGCCTGACCTACAAACTGAATCCAGGACAGCCAAAAAACAAATGAGAAAGAAAACCTGTGCAACTGGGAGTAGTGGAACACATCTGGAATCCCAGCTCTTGGGCAGTGGAGGCAAGAGAATCAAGAGTTCAAAGTCATCCTTAGCTACATAAGGAGTTCAAGACTAACTCCGGTTACATGTAATTCTGTCTCTAAAAGGGGATGTGTGTGCAGGGACTGATGCAAGCTATGCAAAATGTACCGTGTGCTTCTATGCAAAGTAGACTTTGTGCCTAGGTCCTGTCTCTGTAAATACACTGCTCAGCTCCAAGACTGCCCAGCCCTGTGGCTCATGTGTAATCCTTGCCCTATAGGCTGACCTAGATCAGTCTGTTTCCAGCATTTCCACAGTCCAGACTGTCACAATGACAGCATTTCTCCAACTCAGTTGCAAAATACCAGCCAGGGCACAGGCCTGCAGTTTTAGCTACTCAGGAAGCTGAGACAGGACATCACAACTCCAGGCCCACCTTGAATTCAAGGCCAGGCTATACAGAGAAACCCTGTCTCGAAAAAAACCAAACCAAACCAACCAAACAAATAAAATCATCTTGGCTTTGTACTTGGTGGGCTAAGAGGGCTCAGGAATTGCTGCACCTCCTTCTTAGCTGGTCTTGGCCTCATGGTTGAGTCTAGACCTTTACAGCAAGGCTGAAGGAGTAGGGGTGTTTGAATTGTCAACAGGAGACACAAGAAACACATGTTGGTTCTGAGTGGACAATCATCCTGGATTGTTGTCCTGGATAAAATGCTATCCTACCTACCAGTGAATCTCCATGCAGGCTGAGTAGAGTCTGACTCATTGGTTGGGTAGTTAACGGGGGCAGGAGTGGTTTGAAGATGGAGCTACTCAGAGTTTAGTTCCATCTCAGATACCCGACAGGTCCTGTAGCTCTAGTAAGAAGTCATCACCATCGCAAAAATGGCCTTTCAGTGTCTGCAGAAGTAACCAAGCAACTGTTAGAATGCACACATGGGCAGTGTCATCTGCATAGAAGCTACTGGGAGGCTCGTTATGCATTGCTCACTGTGAGAACTCCCAAATTAATGACATTCAGGTCAACTGAGAGAGGTGATTTTTGCTTTCAGAGCCTGTCTGTGTATTCCCTGGGCTGATCTGAGTCTTCAAAGGGCACTGTATGGAACAATGTTTCCCTCTTGGTAACAGTCCCCCCTTGTCTTTGCTTGTTGTTTACACAGCCATCTTGAGTCCCACTAATTTCGGCTTGGTTTAGTCATGGAGGATCAATCCTACTTTGTAAAGGGCCTGTGACCCTCCCTGGTGTTTTATGACAAAGCTGTTGAAAGCAGTTAAGGGCCTAGAGCTTGCTTGCCTTTTGTATCCTTGTAGTGGCTCCTCAGTGTCTCAGTCTGACCTCCCTGAAGGATATACGGTTCACTTGGCCCACTACGCTGTACTTTGAGAATTTCACACATTTGTTCATTTATTCACTCAGTGCATAAGGATTAAGAGAATCTACTGGTTGGTGTGTAGCAAGCACCCCCAAGCTATGGCGACTTAAAATGAGAGTCTGTTGTTTCCCTCTAAGGAGTGGTTTTCTAAGCAACTCTGCTGGTCTCACTACCGTGTGTCCTGCTGCTGTGTTCACCTGATATGTTGCCTGAGAACTGGCGATGGCTGGGAGTATCCAGCTCTCTTTAAGTCCTCTTTGTTTTGGGACTCTTCTGAGAAGCATGCAGCACCCATAGAGAGCAGGGGAAGGTATGGGCCAGGCCTCCCTGTACCCAGCCTCAAACTCTGCCACTCTATTGGTAACGACAGTCACAAGGGTAGTCGAGGCTCAGGGGCATGGAGAACCAGACGACCTCTTGCTGACAGGAGCTTCAAAGTCACTTTGTAATCAATGGAGTTTGGCTACAGACCCCCCAGGGACAGAGCCCAACAAACTGACAAATACAAAAGGTCCACAAACGTTATTAGAAACATCAGCCAGGATGACAAGAGCTATTTGAGCTATTTGAACATGATGGCATGGGACATTCCCAAAATTTCCACAAGAAACTGTCTACTTGTGAGACAAAACATCAAGGCTGCCTCCTATGGGGAGGGAGGGGGCGGGGCATCAGTCCTGTTAAGACATTGGAACTACTGTGCCATGGAGTAGAAGCTGCCCGGGGTCAGGGCCTCTGTCTTCCACTCTTGTACAGGCCACTGGGGCAACCCGAGTCAGTTTCTTCTCCTGTCTTGCCCTCTATACTGTGAGAACTTGAGGCTGATGAAAACCCACCAGGAAAAAGGGAAGTCTTTCTTGGCAAGCACCACCATAGACTGGCACTTAGAAAGCAGATGGGTTCAGGTGTGGTGATACACTTCTGCAATCCCAGCTGGGAAGAGGACATTGAGTTCAAGGTCAAGGCCAGCCGGGAATAGTGAGGCATGTATCAAAACAACAAAACACAAGCAAGCAAGTAAACAGACAAACTTTTCCACAACAAAGGCAATTGTGGTTGCTGTATGCCATCATCCCACCATTTGAGAGGCAGAGATAGAAGATTACTGCAAGTTCAAGGCCAGCCTGGTCTATGTGATGAGTTTCAGGCTGGCCAAGGCTACAGAGTAAGACCTTATGTAAAAAACAAACACAAACCAAACACACATAAACAAATCAAAAACAAACTGAACTTCATGAATTGGCCATTCAGAAGCTGTCTGCCCTGTAGCACCAGGACAGTGGGTGTGTCCTCAGGTTGGTCCAGGGCTGATGTGGTTGCTGACAAGGGTGCAAGTCCCAAAGGGATGGACACTGGCCTTTCCTTCACCTCTCATCTTCTCTCCCAACACACTCCCTTTTCCTCTTCTCTGCCAGCATGTCCTCTCCAGATTTCCTTACCTCCTACCCTTTTCCTCCCTCGAGGACCATCTTTTTCCACAATCCTCTCCCTACCTTCTTTTCTGTTTTCCTCTGCTCTGCCCCGCCTTCTCTCTTCCTGCTTCCTCTCATACCCTCACCTCCTGGCTTCAGCCTCAACCCTGGTTCAACACTTCCCTGAACCTCCTCTTTCCCATTTTCTCTACCCTTCCTGGATTCTCCTCCCGACCATCTTCCTGTTCTCAATCTCCTGGCTTTTCTCTTCACTGTCTCCACTCTCTGTCACCTCTCTTACTCCTTTCTCTACCCTTTGCCTTCTTTCCTAGTATCACTCTAACTCTTTTTACAATTTTTCTTTCCCCTTTACCCCTTTTTCCTTTTTTAGCTTATCTGTCTCATGCTCTACCATCACCTCTCCTCCTACCTCATGTTGCCTGTATCTTCGCTCCTCTCTCCTTCAGAGCTGCCCACTTCTCCAACCTTTGACCTCCATTTTCTCCTCCCTCATAGTCTATCATACCCAGCTATCCTCCTTGGACATGCTCCTACCAACCCAACTCGAGTAGGCCCCGCCCCAACCATACAGACCACGCCCGCCACAGTTCCACACCCCACCCACCACACCCACAGAGCTCCACCCCCATTCTGGCCCCGCCTCCAGGCCGGACCCCGCCCTGGGGTCACAAGGTCGACCGACGCACAGCAGACGTAGCGACCCCACCAGTCACGTGGTCACGTGACGCGCTCCAACATGGCGGCGCCGTGGGGCCAGGGCGTCTCTTCCTGACAGGGCGGCGCGCTTGGACACGGCCGGTGTCGGCCGGGACACCGGGCCCTCAGCCTCGCACTCCTGCTCGCTCGCGCCGCCGGCTCGCGGGGCTGCTGGCCCCCGCCGGCCGGGGCCATGCAGGAAAGCCAGACCAAGAGCATGTTCGTGTCCCGGGCCCTGGAGAAGATCCTAGCTGACAAGGAGGTGAAGCGGCCCCAGCACTCCCAGCTGCGTAGGGCCTGCCAGGTGGCGCTCGGTGAGTGAGCCGCCCCGGTCTGGCCCGCGCCGGCTTCCTCACGCCGGCCGTTACCCTCAGGGCCTGCTGGCCTCCGGTACCCCCAACCCGAATCCCACCCTCCCGGCCTCTTTTGCTTACTGGCCCCCGGGGAGCTGGTGTTGGGGCGGCAGAGACTGGCCCAAGGTCACCTAGCAAGTTGGTGACAGCCGGGGCTGGTTCTCTAGCTCCCCTGCCTAGGGCGCTTGCCACGACTTCTTGTCCCGTTTCCTGGTTCCTCCCCTCACCATCTCCAAGTCCTCTGAAGCAGTAATCCTTGTTAAGTTTTTCCTCTATCTGGGATATGCTGGTTGGGGTTCTCCCACGGGAGCGAGCAGAGCAGGTGAGAGAGCTGCCCAGTTGGTGTTGAGGGACCCCGGTAGCTTGTTTTGGAAATGTCTCACAGGAGAGCATTAGGGCTCCGAGAGCGCTTCACCTCGGAGGGTGATCTATGTTTCAGGCATTGGACAGTGCACAAGGCACTTATTTTAGGGTGGGTCCCTAAAATAAAGGTTCTGAAGAGCAAAGATACTTGTCTTGATTTATTCAGTGCGGTATCCTGTGCACCTATTACAGTGCTTGTCACACAGTAGTTGCTTAGTAAATATTTGCTGGTTGAATGGATCTGTGGATTGTGGAAAGAGCTTGGTAACTAACATCAGTTTTCTATCTTTTAAGTTACTTATCAAGTACCTGTGTAGCGGGCACTGAGGATATGGCCATGACGGAGAAATGGGTCCTCATTTGCCCCCGTGGATCATATTATATTCTGATAGAGACGACAAAACAATACTAATAAATAGTGGCGTGAGAATAAAAGAGCAAGAAGTGATACAGAGGACCTGAGGTCTGCTTTAGCTTGGACGGTCAGGAAAGTAGTACTTCTTGAAAACGTGGCATTTGAGCCCGTTCTGAAAGCCAGGAAGTATCCACCATGTGGGGTTTCAAGAGAAAAAAAGTTGTGGGCAGGGACCACTTGACCAGAGCTATCTCCCTGCTAATTCATCATCCTCTGCTGCAGTTCCATGTTGTGATCTTGTTAAAAGGCCTGCTTTCCTAACAAATTGAGTACATAGAAAGGCTGCTTTTCTGTTGCCCTCACCTTTCTCTGTTTGGTGCAAGGAGAGAGCTCACTTGAAACCTTGGATGGTCTTCTGCTCTTTGCGCTTCCCTGCGAATAAAGTCCAGGCCCTATGTGGGAAGCATTTGAGAGTCCGTTAGGGTCAGAAACTATTGTTGGGGAGGTGCTTGCTGCCTGTGTATCCCAGAGCAGCTGACCTTGTGAAATTCAGGGTCTGTGGAAGGGATTTACTGAGACCTAAGGATTAAAGCTTTGAACCTAAATGTTAAAGCTTTTCTATTTTGAAAGCCAGGGCTAAGGATTGCGTTTTGTTTTATCGGGAATGTAGGATAAGCATTACAAGAGCAGCTGTGAGTTAGGCATGAGCCTCAGGTTGAAATCCACTGAGACTCTATTTTTGCCATAAAACTTTAAATTTTAATTTCATATATATATATATATATATATATACATATATTTTGTTTGTATAGTTTTTCAGGACAGAGTTTCTCTGTTTAACAGAGCCCTGGCTGTCCTGGACTTGCTTTGTAGACCAAGCTGCCCTCAAACTCACACCAATCCGCCTGTTCCTGCCTCCCAAGTGCTGGGATTAAAGGCTTGTGCCACCATGCTTAGCTAAGTTTTAATTTCTTATTCAGAAATTTTAACATCAAATGTCACATTGCTGGGACCTACTTATAAAGTTGTCCTGTGGGCCATACCAGGCCATAACATTGATACATTATTAGATCACATTATTGAATCACATTTTTTGTTTAAAGGTTCAGATTTTCCCAATGCAGGTTGTTGAAATGCACATTTGAATTATTTTATACACATGTGTCTTTACATGTGAGCATGCATACATACTGCATACACATGTGAGTAAGAAATGGCCTTGACAGGAAGTAACTTCAGTGTAGGTTATGTGAAATTTGAGTGATGGCTTGTTGTTATCAATGATAAGGGACTCACACACGGGGAGTTAAAGGAGCCATCATTTAAGAGAGTAGCTGTGTGCATAGGTAAGTGAAAAGACTTGCTTTTATTTCTGAAGTAAAAGCATTGCAGAGCACCTAATGTTCCTTCACTCATTATCTCAAGGCCATGTCTTGGGTCTAAGTAATCCCACTTAAGAAGAGAAATGTGTGTGGCTGGGAAGATAGCTCAGTGGAAAAGATGTCTGCAGCGTAAGTTTGAGGACCAGAGTCCACCTCCCTAGAACCCATGTGTATATGTGGCTGCCTATAGCACAAGCGCTCAGCTGGCTAGCTGAATTGGTAAGCTCTGGTTCAAGGGGAGATACTGCCTGGATAAGTGGAGAGCAATCAAGAAACATATCCAACACCAACTTTGGGCCTTCGGGCACTCATGTGTATGTCCATCTACACATATGAGTACAACAGAGAGGAATAAATAAGGAAAATGGCTGAAGTAAGAGAGTGGGTAAGAAGTATATGTGTATTTATTATTATTATTATTATTTTAATTTATTATTTTTTTTTTTTTGGTGTTTTGAGACAGGCTTTCTCGGTATAACGCGTACTTGGATGTCTTGGAACTGACTCTGTAGACCAGACTGTCCTCGAATTCAGATCTGCCTGCCTCTGCCTCCCAAGTGCTGGGAGCAAAGGTGTGCACCACCACTGCATGGCTATTTGTTTTTTGTTTGTTTGTTTGTTTGTTTGTTTGTTGTTTTGGTTTCTTGCTTGCTTTGTAGACTAGGCTGGCGTTAAGCTCACATTGATCTGCCTGCTTCTGCCTCCCCGAGTGCTGGGATTAAAGGTGTGTGTCAGCAAGCCCGGCTTTTTTTTTTTTTTTTTTTTTTTAAGTAGGGAGGTTTTTTGTTTTGTCTTGTCTTGAATTTTTATTGATTTGTTTATTTTTATTCTATATGCATTGGTGTTTTGCTTGCATGTATATCTGCATGAAGGTGTTGGATCCCTTAGAACTGGAGTTAAAGAACCAACAGTGTGAGCCACAATGGGGTTGCTGGGAATTGAATCTGGGTCCTCTGAAAGAGCAGCCAGTGCTCTTAACTGCTAAGTATCCCCAACCCCAAGACGTATAATGTGTTTAAAGATAGTTTATACAATGTCATTAATTTTGATAAGAGTTCTGACCACTGAAAGCTAAATTGCATGGATGATAAAGAATTCTTACTGGAAATTGTCTCTGTGACAGGTTTCAGTCAGTTACAGAATGTCTTGAGAAGTGAGCCTTCTAGGATTCAAGACTTCCTGGATTCAGAGTACCTGCCATTACTTGCTGTGTTTATACTCAATCTTACACGTTTGTCAGGGTTACCATTAAGATGAAGTTAGTTAACATGTATAAGCCCTTGGAGAGTAGTGGGCACTCGCACACGATTGATGCCATGCTTATTACCACAGAATCTGTTAGCACTCTGATTTGGTGTTTTTAACCTTAGTTAGGTCTTTTAGGGATCTTTAAGTGTAATTATGGGACTGGGGAGCAGGCTTAGCAGTTAGGAGTGCTGGCTGCCTTTGCAGAAGACCTGGATTGTATTCCCAGCTCCTACATGGTAGCTCACAAGTCTGTAACTCCAGTGCCAGAGGATTCTTAACACTCTCCTTATCTCTGTGAGCACTGGGTATACACACATACATGTAGACAAACACTCATATAAATAAAGTAAACATAAATCTTTTTCTAAGAAAAAAAGAACAGAAAGGCTGTGCTTGTTACAGCATAACTTGCTAAATGCAGTGAAGACAGTTTTCTCTTGTAAAAGCAGTGATGAGCCGTGTGGGAAAGGATGGAGTGACCTCAATGAGTCATCTCTTTAAATACCAAATGCATAGGTAGATGACTGTCCCAATCAGGGTG
This sequence comes from Psammomys obesus, assembly GCF_907164565.1. Classification (NCBI taxonomy): domain Eukaryota; kingdom Metazoa; phylum Chordata; class Mammalia; order Rodentia; family Muridae; genus Psammomys; species Psammomys obesus. The sequence continues at coordinate 11,237,470 of NW_026596234.1, read as the reverse complement.
GGGTCCTAACCCTATCAGGAGAAATCAAGAGCCCATGAGAGTATTTCACCCCAAGGACATTGTTGCCCTTGTCCCTTCAATGAAGCCTGGACATGCAGTAATAATCCCCAGCCTTTCAGCCCTCTCTCAGGGGTTTAATTCCATTCTTAAAACCTTTCTTTTGTAATTGTTGCACTGGAGGCCCATGTTTCTCCATGATGTCTCTTTATATTCTGTTCTTAGATTGTGTAGAGTTTGGAAGCTTAACAAAAAAAAAAAAAAAAAAAAAAAAAAAGTCTTAAGTGTTTTAAAATTGAACATGGAAAAATTTAAAATCTGTCTACAGTTTAACTGACTCAGCCTAGTAATCCTTTTGTGTGTGTGTGTGTGTGTGTGTGTGTGTGTGTGTGAGCAAGCAAGTGAGAGAGAGAGAATCTAATAATTTAATGTGCATAAATTACTATGAAAGGGTCAAAGTGTTCTGCAATTGTTAGCTGTCAGGCTCAGTCATCATGAAAATGTAAGAATGAGTATCTGTCATATGAAACTGACTGTAGGTACATGGCATATAGCATCTATATAATATCTACTGTATACTAAGTTTCTAGATCCTGGGCACAGTGCTACTGTGAGCTTTGGTTTAGACCTTACTATTATTATCATCTCCATTAATGCCTAAGTGTTGAGCAAGCTGGCCAGGGGTCACTCAGCCAGTAATGAGTCTCTGGATAAGGACTCCGTCAAGTCTTTGTAAACAGTCTTTCCACTATGGTAAAGTTTCAGTCAAGAGATTGGTTTCTGTCATGGGATTCTGAGTTACATTTGAAAGCTTCTGGTCAAAAAGAGCTGCTTTTTTTTTTTTTTTTTTTGCAGCATATAACTGTCTTTGTTGTGCTGGGAAGTAGTTTCATATGAGCATCACTGAGCTAGGTTTTTCTTATTCGTGATGTCTGCATTAGCAGCATTGTGCTCTGTCCTGCAGATTCTGGAGTGATAACTGTTTTGTACCCATGCAAAGGGAAACACAGGAGAGTGGTTTGCCCACAGTTACATGGTGGGCAGGCAGACGAAGCTGCACTTCCCATTTATCTAACCTTTGGAGGATAAAATCCAGTCTCAGGCCTGCTGCTCTCTCTGCTTGATATCATAGTGTAGAGGCTCGAGAGGCACTTGTCGTCATCATTGAGCTATTTGAGTGGCACATTGCAGGTGAAAACCACACTGGTGTGGGAGGAGGTGTGAGTGGGAGATAAGGACATAGTGGGCACAGGCAGGGCTTTCTCCAGGTTTAGCTATACTATGTTTGTCTAGCGTGTATGGTGTCCTAGTCACAACACAAAATCCTTCGAAACAAAAACCTTTTGTCACTGTTAGGAAGAGTAAAAGTGTAAAATTTGAAAAATATTAATAGTATTGCTACTTGCCTAAGGTGGTATGTACCTTTAATCCTGGCATTCCAGAGGTTGAAGCAGGACTGTCTTAGTTAGGGTTTTTATTGCTATGAAGAAACACCATGACCGAAAAGCAAGTTGGGAAGGAAAGAGTTTATTCAGCTTACATTTCCACATTGCTGTTCATCATCAAAGGAAGTTGGGACAGGAACTCAAGCAGGGCAGGAACCTGGAGGCAGGAGCTAAGATAGAGTCCATGGAGGGCACTGCTTGCTGTTTAGTTCTCCATGGCTTGCTCAGCTGCTTTCTATAGAACCTAGGACAACCAACCCAGGGATGGCACCACCCACAGTGGGCTGGACCCTCCCCCATTGGTCACTAACTGAGAAAAATGCCTTACAGCTGGATCTCATGGAGGCATTTCCTCAACTGTGGTTCCTTCCACTCTATGACTCTAGCTTGTGTCAAGTTGATACACAAAACTGTCAGGTACAACTGACCTCTTGTCAACTTGACACACTAACATATCACTATTAAGCTAAAACCCTTCCTTTTTTATTTATCTCCAAAAATCTCACCTTAAAAACATAAATAGCTTTAATAAAAGACCCACAATTTTTACAAATTATAGCACATTGAAATTTTAGTCTCTTTAAAATATCCAATCTCTTTTAAAATCCAAATCTTTTGAAATTCAAAGTCTCTCAACTATGGGCTCCCATAAAATACTTTACTTCAAGAGGAAAATATCAGGGCACAGTTAAGTCAAAGCAGAATCAAACTCTTTAACTGTCCAGTGTTTGAGATCCACTCACAATCTCTGGACTTCCAAATGGTGTGGTCACTTCTCCAGCTCTACCCTCTGTAGCACACACAGCTTGTCTTCTGGCTCTAGATGGCTCCACTCCATTGCTGCTGCTGTCCTTGGTGGCTGTCCCTGGTGGCTGTCCCATGGTACTGGCATCTCCAAAACACTGAGGTCTTCCGTTGCAGCTAGGCTGCACCTTCACTCATATCCTCTCACAGGCTCTCTTCATGGTGCCAAGCGTCAACTTCTTTACATGACCCCTTCCGTCCTGGACCTTCAGCTGACACTGCAACTGCAACTTCACCAATGGCCTTTCCTGTCCCCTCACAGTGCCCAGCCTCAGCTGTTCTCCATGACCATTCATGCCTTCTAAACTATTGCCACCTGGGTGACTTTCACACATTACCAAGTCTGGCTGCCAGTACAAGGTACAACCTTGGCTATCTCTAGAACACAGCTTTGTGCTCTTCAGAAAATACTTCCCAGAAAATTTCACCTCATTGATGCTGGTCTCTTCTTAATCGCTGTTAATTTCTTAGCTCCAGCTAACCAGCATCAATTGTCCCAGTAATGTGAAGGCCTTGGTATCTTGTTAATCACAGCTGATTCTTCAGCCTCAGTTAGGAAGAACCACAGAATCTTAAATCAAAATAGCAAATGATCCTGTAGAGTCTTTAATCAGCCTTCTGAAATGTTACAAGCCAGGCCTCCATCTTCTGTACTGCTCTCAACATTCTTATCTTCCAAGCTCCTACAGAACATCCCACAGAGCTCTTAATACCCTATGGCCCTTCTAGCCTAAAGTTTCAAAGCCCTTCCACAATCCTCCCCCGAACATGGTCAAGTCTATCACAGTAACACCTGACACGCTGGTACCAATTTGTCTTAGTTAGAGCTTTATTGCTGTGATGAAGCACAGGACCAAAAAGCAATGTGGGGAGGAAAGGGTCTATTCAGCTCACACTTCCACACTGCTGTTCATCATCAAAGGAAGTCGGGAGAGGAACTCAAGCAGGGCAGGGACCTGGAGGCAGGAGCTCATGCACAGGCCATGGAGATGCTACTTACTGGTTTGCTTCCCTTAGCTTGCTCAGCCTGCTTTCTCTAGAACCCAGGACCACCACTCCAGGGATGGCACCACCCACCATGAGCTGGTCCCTCCCCCGTTGGTCACTGATTGAGAAAATGCCCTACGTCTCTGGATCTCATGGAGACATTTTCTCAACTATGGTTCCTTCAACCTTCACCTCTGATAATTCGATCTTGTGTCAAGTTAACACACAAAACCAGCCAGTACATTCTGGCTTTTATTAATGCTCTGCTACTTATTGAGATCTTGTCTCAGAAATAACACGTGATCGGGCATCAGGGTGCATACCTTTAATCCCAGCACTCAAGAGCCAGAGACCAGATGTTGCTGTAGTTTGAGGCCAGCTTGATTTGCAGAGTGAGAGTGAGTTCTAGACCAGCCAAGGTCCTATGGCAAAACTTTTTATCTCAAAATAAAATACTCTGTTTATCCCCAAATAAATAGTTAATTGAAATACTGTCCAGAATAAAGCTTTCAGTTTTAGTGTACATTCCAGTGTCTAAATTAGGAATTTGTCTGCAAGTGATATATTTCATAAAAACTGAACATGCTAAGGTTCTGCAGATTGCTGTAGGCAGTGGTGGTACACTCCCTTAAATCCAGCACCAAGGAGGCAGAGGCAGGCAGATCTCTGTGAGTTTGAGGCTTGTCTGGTCTACAGAATATGTTCAAGAACAGCCCCTGCTACACAGATAAACCCTGTCTACAAACAAGAAAACAACCAACCTAACCAAGCAAACAAAAGTTCCAAAACAGAGGGGACTGGATTTACGGCTCAGCAGTTAAGACCACAAGCTGCTCTTCCAGAGGACCAAGGTTTGACCCCAGCCCCTATGTGATGGCTCACAGCCATTTGTAATTCCAGTCCCAAGGGATCTGATGCACTCTTCCGGCTTCTCATAATGCATAGACATGCAGGCAAAACACCCATACAGACAAAATAATAAAATAACTTTAAAAAATACAAATTTTTGTTTTTGTTTTGAGATGGGGTTTCTTGTGTAGCTGTGGCTGTCCTGAACTTACAAACATTTGCCTGCCTCTGCCTCATGAGTTAAAAATAGATTTATTTTGTTTTAGTGTGTATGTGTGTATATGCACACGCATGTTTATATGTGCCCATGAAAGTTAGAAGAGGGCACCAGATTCCCTGGAAGAAGCCTTACAGGTACCTGTCATGGGTGCTGGGACTCAAACTCAGATCCTCTGCAGGAGCAGTGCTGAGCCATCACTTCAGCTCTCCCTGCAGATTGCTCTTTGTTGAAAAGTTTTGTAGTGTTTCCAGGAGGGAGCTCACCTTTTAGCAACAGCAGCTAAACATTGTGTCATGTTGCTAATTGAAGTGTGTGTCAGGATTGGTGGGAAAGTTTGACCCTTTGCTTACAGTCCTGTGGCCTGCGTTACTAATCTAGCTTCTTGGTGCCTTGTTTCTGAGATGAGGAGAATACCTGCAGTTTCTCAGACCTGTGTGGCCAAGGAGGAAGACCTGGATGCTCACCCTTCTCTGTCTCATGAGTTGGCTGTGGAGCTGCATCCATAACTGTGGCTGAGCAAGTGAATCTAGACCTGTCTGTTCTCATACTTGTAAGTCTCCGGAGACTCTGAAAGCAGTGCCAGGACAAACAGCAATCCTGTTCCTTTGGGAGAAGAACAGAGCTGTGAAAACATGTGCTTTATCACAGAACACAGAGTCTTCATATGAGTAGCTTGGAGCTGGGTTTCCTTATCACTGCCCCCTGCAGGCACAGGGGACCTGCCGAGACACTGCTTGCCTTTCTTTCCTGTGAGGCGATGGCAGAAAATAGTTTTATGTTTGCTGATTCATTCTTGGAGTCTTCCTGCCAGGCTAGTTTTGGTTAGCTTGTTGTTTTACTGGGTTTTACAGTTTGTGGGGAGAATAGGCCTTCTGTTGGTGGGCTGTAAAGATTAACTTCCCCTGAGCACTAGGGAGGTGTCTGGGCATATCTGTTGTTTACTTTTTTTTGTCTGTTGTCCAGACCAATCTGACTCTCGTTCAGAGGGATGTACTTGGGTGCCACAGCTGGGGTCATGATGCCAGAGGAGCAAAACAAACGAGGACTGTGCTCTGATGCAGCCACAGTCACACCCTCTGGCCATGCCAGGAAGAAGCCTGCTCCTGTTAGAGAACTGGACTCTGACTTGAGCACCTTCCCTAAGTATGAGTGAGATCTGAATGATGAATGCAAACACAGAAGTTGGGGTGGGAGGTAGTTCAGCAGAGGGACCAGCCTAAGCAAACAATTTGTGACAGAGCATCATGTGTCTGAGACCTAGTGTGCTTGGGAGGAGGGTCAGAGCCCTACAGGGACATAGACAAAACAGTGACTGACACTGAAGAGTTTGAAACAGGAAGAAGGTGCTGGCACAGTCAGGCTTGTGTTTTGAAAAGGTCACTTGGGCTGTGTACACATCTTACAAGGAGACTAGAGGGATTGCTTGGGATCAAGTAAAAGGCAGTTATCGTCATACTGGTGAGAGACTTGGAGTGATGGCAACACAAACAGAGCTAAGCGAATGCATTGGTGGCCTGGTTGAAAAGTAGAACTAAGAGAACCCGGGTAAGAACATAAGAACTGGAGTTGTTCAAGGATCTCCAGATTCCTAACTGTGGTCTGAACTGTCAGATGGGAAGAGGGAAGACCATATGGGGAGAGGGAGGGAGAAGGCTTACATGAGCTGGGACAAAGTCTGCCTTTGGACTTTGATTAGTCAGTGTTTCACCAATGTGGCAAGTATCTTAGAGGAATAAAGAAGGAAATGTTTGGCTTATAGTCCAGAGCCTTCAGTCATTGGTGGCTAACTTCATTGTTTTGGGTCTGAGATGAGGTGCAAGGGTGTGGTGGATCAGAGCTCACGCCCAGGAAGGAGAGAGAGACAGAGACACCAGGAACAAGACATCCTTCAGAGGCACATCCCTAGGTCATCTACCTCCAGCCAGGCCCACCTTTCATAGCTCACTCAGTATGACCTCACCAGCAGATTAACCTGTTGATACAGTTAACACCCTCAGGAGCTAATCACCCCTCAACAGTTGGCTCCATCTAGGGACCACAACTTTAAAACATGGGTCTCTTGGAGGACATTCCATATATAAACCATTTAAGCACCATCAAGTTAGACACATGAAACAGGAAGTGACTGCATAAATAAGTCTGAGGTTCCTAAGAAAGAGGCCTGGTCTGGAGACTGGAATGTGTGGGAGGGGGCCTGGGGCTAGGACCTCCAGCTCTCTGCCTGCGCAGAGGGAGCTAGAATAGAAACAGGTGAGAAGCACAGGCAGATGTGGAGGAAAATTCTTGGTGCATGGGGTTGGTAAGTGGGTGCCGAGGGAAGCATGCCTATTAGGTTAGAGACATGGTTGTTGATGGCCTCTTGAGCTGTTTGGGTGGAGAGCTGCAGGTGAGACCCAGACTGGCGTGGGCAGAAGTGAGAGTAGAAGGCTTGTTTGTGTGTGCTGTCAGGAGGGTGTGTGTGGCCTGTGTAAGATTTGTCTTTTTCTTGGTTTTCAGAAAAAACCTTGCTGTGTAATAGTGGTTGGCCTGGTACTTGTGGCAGTTCTGCTTCAACCTCCTGAATGCTGGGATTACGGTTGTGTTGCCATGCACACTTTTAGTTTTCTTTAAGGTAGAAGAAGCTTGAAATTTTCTAAATGTCATTGAAAAGGGATCCACTTGAGGAAGAGGTTAAATAATACAAGAAAGGTGTTCAACACACACTGAGTGCCTGCTTTTGTCTGCTGACACATTCTAGTGGACAGCACAGACAGGCTTGTTGTAGAGTTTCTATCTGCTGGGGAAGCAGGTGTGAAGGAGCTAACACATAGTATGTCAAAAGTGATCAGTCAGTACTATGAAGAAAGATGAGCCGAGTAAACCAGAGTGAAAGTAAAAGGTGTTAGGGATGCAGGGCAGGTTGGTACCAGGTGGCAGCTGTTAATGATGCTGAAAGGCCTCTCCAGAGTGGTGACATGTGAGCCTGGAATTGAAAGGAGAGCCATAAGATATGGTGGGGAATGGAGGGTGGCATCCAGAGTTGTCGGGGGTTGGGGGGAACAGAATGGTGACTAGGGTCAGATCATAGAAGCTTGGCAGCCATACAGATTCTGAACTTACTTGGTGATGTGGGAGAATTGAACAAATGAGGGCCATTGGCTCCCCTTGTGTGAGCCACATTGCCTCTTTGCTGCCTCAGAGCAGTTTATGGAAGGAAGAGTTTGTTTGGGGGGTCAGTTTGATGGACAGTGCACTGTGGCAGGAGCTTGAGGGCCTGGTCACATGTCCACAGTTGGAAGCAGAGAGCAGTGGATGCTGGTGCTCAGCCTTCTCTTTTACCACCCAGGACTCTGGCCATAGAGGGTGCTGTCCACAATTAAAGTGGCTCCTCTTACCTCAGGTAATCTAATCTAGGCAATCTCACAAGCATGCCTGGAGGCTTATCTACTAAGTGATTCTAGATCCTGTCAAATTGACACTATTAACTGTCACACACTATAAGATGGTCCCTCTGCCTACTGTGTGGAGAAGAGCTATGGTATGGGAGAGGAGAGAAAAGCCAGAAGCACAACAGTAAGGCAGGTAAGTGTGGCAGTGATGATAGCCTTGTGATGAGAAGTGGTCAAAGTGGCCGGTCCTGAGAGCATGAAGTCCCCAAGCAAGCAGATCGGAATAGGAGGGCATGGAAGATGTACCCTTCACACACAACAAGAGGTCAGAGGGGGGGCACAGGCAAGTCCCTTTGTAGGCTTGCTGACAGGAAGTTGAAGGAGTCTCTGTGTGATAGCTTCTAGCGTCTCTGTGAAGGAGAAGCCGCCACATCAGCTGTGAGGGAAGGATGTGATGATGCCAGTTGGTGAGGTAGACTGAGTAGAATGAGGTATGGTACGCATGGTGAGGAAAGAGGGCAGGAGGGACAGAGTGACTGTATTGAGGTTCCCTCTGAAGCTGGTAATGGCAGCATCGTAGACCTGACAGTTGATGGATGTTAGCTTAGGTGGAGACCAGTCATCAGAGGATGGAATTGTTATCTTAGGATGGAGTTTTGCCAAAAATTGAGACCAGAGGTCAGAAGTCATGACTGTTGAGTGTCTCTCATTCTAACAGCAGTCCTGCTGAAGGGCTCCACCTGGAAAATTCAGGAACAGGAAAGCAGATAGGTTGGTCATGGGAAGGTTTGGCAGGCCAGGGGAAGATCCTCTGGGAGCATTTGAGTAGGTAGGCTAGCTGGAAGGAGAGGAGACCATGTGGAGAGGCTAGCAAGGAGCTGGAAGTGCCCCAGTTCTACATTGGGCCAAGATTCAGAATGTGATCAGTCATTGTAGGTGGCTTTGGGGTGGAGGAGCAGGTGGTTGAGAGACTTGAAAGGGAATAGGGCTGATTTGGATAATAGGGCTATATGGCTGTCCTGTTGGAAAGAATGCTGTGGCCTGAGGGCATTGGCTAATAATGGTTGGGCAGGGCTGGATGTGAGGATCGTGTAGGCCTTTGTCAGGAAGGAGAGGTGAGCTGGTGCCAGGTTGCTGTAGGTAATGGCATCACACAGAAACATCTCGGGAGAAGTATGGCTTTTAGCTGCAGCTGTCCTATCCCAGGCCTATTTCTCTCCTTTTTGGCCTGCTCATTTATTGTTACTGGCTGCCCCCTTGGCACTAAGGAGTACAGTGCTATTAGCGTGTGAGTCCCACCAGCTGTCCCTCTCCCTGTCCTCCTCTTGGGTGGGTGGAGTGTGGGTGCCCTCAGTAGGTGGCCTGCAAGGAGGTCCTCACGAGAGGACTGTAGGCTTCACATGTGTCACACTGGCTGGTGAGTGTATCTTGTTCTGCCACCGTGGGTTGCAAAGGACACAGTGAGCACTGTCACTAGTGCCAGGTTAGTGCAGTCAGCATCTGTCCCGCGTGTTCTCTCCTTTCACAGCACTGGAGACTCTGCATCCCCACTAGCTTTTGGCTTGAGATAAGCGCTAAAGAGGTGACAGTGCCGCCTGCTGTGTGCCTACTTTGCCCCTTCAGATTATAGCAAGACTTCTTTCCTGGGGTTGTTCATTCTGGGGTCTGGGACTGCTTGTCATCCAAAGTTCTTACAGTAGGAAGTCAAGATTCAGGAGGTTTGATGATTCACGTTGCACCAGTCAGCTGACAGGTGTCCATGCCTGGCTTGGAACCTGGTTGTGTTTGAGTCTCACAGGCTATTGGGAGGTTCTACCTCACACTTGCCCTGGTTCTTTATTCCCCCTCTTTTTAGTGGGAAAACAGTTGTGTTCTCTAAATATATCCAGAGCCCACCTCAGCCAGAACCATGGTATGCTATATTTAAAGCTCGTCTCAGCTGAAACCGTAGTTTATTTAGGATCCATCTTTTAGCTGGAACCATGGCATATCTAGGGCCCATCAATAAGCTAGAACCATGGATACAGAGATCCACTTGCCTCTGTCTCCTGAGTGCTGGATTAAAAAGGCATGCACCACCATGCCCGGCCATCTGATATTTCTTGAACTACCTGGTAGCCATAGCTCATGGGAGAGGCCTGTTTCCCTCCTATGGCTGCTGCTGGGTGTATGCCGGTGGTGAAGTGCTTGCTAGTACATGGCAGGCCATGGGTATCCCCAGCCCCCTAGGCTGACCAGAGTGTACTTTTGCCTTAGTCCTGATAGGAAAGGTGATTGGGAGATTCCATACCTGGGTTGTAAACCAGCTTCCACCTGGAGAAAGTGCCTGTGTTTTGAACTATTAGTTGTAGCTTTGTGATTTGTGTCAGTGAAAACAAAACCACATTTAGGTTGTGTTGTTAATAGCTTACAGATTAATTCTCTGTGCATGCTTTTGAACTTAAGCTCACATGAGCTTATGAACACAGGCTCTCTAGACTGATTTTCTGGATTCATCCCAGCTCTACTTGGAAAGTTCTTTGGCTCTTGTTTTCTAATCTGTAAGATTCATACAGAGTTTGCCTTGGATTCTGGCCTGCTTCACTTACTGCCCTTCGGCTGAACCACACTGAATTTGTGCGGAGCCTGTTGTTCCATATTCAGTTGCTGGTTGTACTCTTTAAAGCCACCACTCTCGCCTGCTGGTGTTTTTCTGAAACCAGTAAAGTACTGCCTCTGAGATCTTCCCTATTCCTTGAAAAAGAAACTGTAAACCAGTAAGTAGCCTCATGGCCAGAGCAGCCAGCAGATCAGACTTACCTGGGCGTAGTAATTATAGAAAAGCTAAATTTTTCAGTTGCAATCTGAACTTTCCTATAAAGTCTGGGTTTTGACATTTGGGGTAATCAGAGCAACTAACACCCTTGGGTCAGGGTCTCTGAGGGTGCCAGTGCTAGCCATTGAAGGCTGCTGCTCTCCTGTCCCTAAGATTCCGTCTCCCTGACACCTTTCTTGACATTTCTTTCCTGGCCTGCATAAACCTTCAAGTGTGTAGCCCTGCATTTAGTCTTGTTTTGGTGTCTCGTATGGTCAGTGAATGGCCATACTGGAGAGATTTGTTGTTCACTGGCTTGGCATCAGTGGTATTCTAAAGCAGATGGTTGGAGACTCAGGGACCACCTCTTTCTAGCACAGGCTTGGCTGCGTCAGATGCGTCTGCCTGAACCCTAAGAGTGCTTCTCATGACCATAGGAACCTTATGTTTAAGTTGGCAGCAAGAATGTATCTGGTGTGTCACACAAGCTTGTCATTTAAGCATAACACACAGGTTGATGGAAGCTAGATCTTGAGGCCAGTTTTGTGGACTTCTGTTGGAGGTGGGTGCGCCACTCTTAGAAGAGTCATGTCCTCTAAGGACAGGGTCCTTGTTGTACAGTTCCTTTCACAAAACATCACAGGCCTTATGGCTTGATATTGGTCATCTGGGTATTCTCTGCTGTTTTCTTAGGTGTGCAGTGAGAATTCGTAGGCCAGCCAGAAGGTTAGACATTACCACCTCTAGCCAGTCCTGTTCCTTGATTTTCCGAGCAAATGGAACTTACAACTTCCTGAACTGTGTCTTAGTACTGTTAGGATGCCTAGGGCCCTCATCTAGACTGCTGGCTCTCAAGAGAGTGTGTAGAAAGGCTTTGGTGTGTTTTCTTTCTACCTTCTTCCTTTCTCCCTTCCTTCCTTCCTCCCTTGCCCCCTCACCTGTTTTGGTACTACCTAGGCCTGGGGACCTAACATATGTACGTGGAGTATATTGGTGGCTGGGGTCAGGAGTATTTAGCTAATATTTAGCTCTTATTTTGGTGGTACCAACCTAAAAAATGCTTAGATCCTAGAAAATGTGCAAAAAAGGGGGGGGGGCTGGAAAGATGGTTCAGCAGCTTAGAGCTCTGGATGATCTTCTAGATTTCCAGGTGCTGGGTTTCCAGCACCCGCATGGTGGCTCACGACTGTCTGTAACTCTATTTTCAGGCGAGCTGATGTCCTCTTTGGCCTCTTTGGGTATCAAACATGCATGTGCATAGGCATGCTTGCAGGCAAAACACCCAAACACATAAAAGGTACTTGGTTCCAAGCCTCGTGACCTGAGTTCAATCCCAGGGACCCACAGGATGGAACTAGTGAACAGACAACTGATAGTTGGCCTCTGATAATCACATGCACACTGCTGCCCTTCTCCCACTATTTAAATAATGTAATTTAAAAGACCCAAACATCGCTTCTCTACTATTTAGTTAACTTCCAATATTTGCCTAACTTGTTTCAGTATTTTCTTATCATATTTTCTTGCATAGTTAGATGTTTTGTGTTAGCTATTTTTAACATACACCAGCTATGCAGAGGAGGTAGTGCATAGACCGCAAAGCCAAGACCTGGGTTCAAATCCTGGCTCCCCCTTTTTTAATGTGTAATGTGGAAAAATTCCTTATTCCCATGATGTCCGAATTTCACATTGAAATATTCATTCTCATTGGAGGGAATTTGCTCAGGGAACAAAGACTGGTACCTGCCAATATCATTCAACAGGCTGAAGCAGGAGGATCATGAGTTCCCAGTTAGCCTTGGCTACATAGAGAAACCTTATCACAAACCACAACACAACACTGCAGGGGAAAGGAAGTGCTGTTGTCATTTAGAAGGTAGAGGCGTGCACAGGATGGCTCCAGAATGTCAGTAGTACCAAGGATGTGAGCCTCCTCTAAACAAGAGAGAGATTAACAGTAGTGCCAGTGCACAGGGTCCTGTGAGTGTTAGGTGAACTGAGCATGAACTTACATTCATGCCTAGCACAGTAAATCCCAAAGGCTGCCATTACTGCTGGGATAGATTGTTGCTTCCCATTATATCAAAATTTGAGTGTTCCACAGTCTCATAAATATTCTTTCCAATGGTTTCCAGATACTTTGTAGCAAGCCTTTCTCTTTTGTAAGTGTTGCATGCTCCTAATGTGCTTTTTTCTTCTTCCACCAGATGAAATTAAAGCAGAAATAGAAAAACAGAGGTAAGCAGCAGTGCTTCCTCCTTTTGGGGGTACAGCAGGTGGTGACCATGGGAACCCCTTTCCATGCAAGTTTACTCTTAAATTTAAAGGGCGGCACACCTCTGCTAGCACAGTGCTTGCTCACCCACCAGACCTCCCAGGCTGGGCAGGTGACCAGCCCAGGGCTGTGTGCTTGGAGGGATGTTAGAGAAGGCCAGGTGAGGCCTTTACACCTTCTCTTGAGGAGGAAGCAAAAGCCTTGTCTTGTGTGGAAGGGGCAGCTTGCTGTGGTAGTACCTGCCCCTTATCTTGATGGGGCCAGCCAGTCACGGATGAGAGATGTGGCTCTGGCATGGCTGCAGCAGGTCCAGTCCAGGATGCCAGTGAGTCCACTCACAAGTCAGGGCTTTCTGCACGTGACATTCTGGTGTTTTTTTTCTCAAGTTACATATACTCAGCTTGTAACCACATTGCCCCAAGATAGAGCTCCTAGCACGTTTAACTAAGTGCTTACCAGCAAAATGGGAAAATAAAGTGGAGAGAAGTGACCTCTTTTTTCTTCTTCTTCCTCTTGGCCCTTTCCTGCTTTTCCCTAGGCTTGGCGCTGCGGCTCCACCAAAGGCAAACTTCATTGAAGCTGACAAGTATTTCCTTCCATTCGAGCTGGCCTGCCAATCCAAGTCCCCTCGGGTGGTCAGCACATCCCTGGACTGCTTGCAGGTACCATGTTTAAACTTGGTGTGAGGGGTTCTTCAGAGCCACAGGCACTCCTTTACCTGTAGCCATGCTGTCCTGGCACCAAGAATGCCCCTGGAGGTGGTGGTGCAAGAGCAGTTAGAATCTTCCTTTGTGGAGATCTCACAGTGGAAAGGGGGTTCGCGCTTCTTAGCAACAGTAGACATTTCCCCAGAGGTACATTGCTTGTAGGTCAATTGTGTTTGATAAACACAGGCACATGACATGCCCCCAGCCTCATTGTTGATGGCATTAATGCATACTGTAAGGTGTAGAAACAGGTACAGCCACACTTGATGATTCGTGGAAGTTCTGATCTACAGTTGCTATGAACGTGAACTAGGCAGCCCCAAGAAGTACAGGCTTGGGTTCCCCAGTTCTTCAGTTTGGGTCAGCTGATTATAACTTTATTCTCTGTGTGTTTCTATTTAAAGACACCTCTTAATATGCATCATTGGCTCATTAACATTGTGTTCACAGCCAGCAGCATAATGAAGTGCTTGATCCAGGTTTATCTAACCTGCAGTTTTTTGTAAGCAGTCCCAGCCTTAACTCTATGAAGCACTTTTCTCACACACTAAGAGGGTGTTTAAAAGAGCACAAAAGAGAAAACTGTGAAAGGCAGGCAGTGAAAACATCACAGAAAAACCACTTTTTATGGAGGAAAATCTGAAAGAAAGCAGTGTCACCTTGTTCCACCTCCACTGTGATTTGGGATTTTCACTGTTCAATGCATTTCTACAAGTAACCACAGAAGTTCCACAGAAGCTCATTTGGGGCTTTCAAATACATGTGAGTGAGTGAATGAGTGAGCGAGCAAGTGAGTGAGTCAGTGAGTACATTTGAAACCAACAGTCTGCAAATGATGAGGACTGACTGCAGTTAGAGCTTCAGTGATGTCCTCATAGATGATCTCTAACTGCTGAAGACTCAGGAATTTAGAGGTGGAGGCTGTCCAACAATGTCGTTAAGAGACAGCTTAGGCTCCTTAGTTCACAGTTCCCAAGCCACATTTTTTTCATTAGCTCCAAGTTTCTGATCATCTCTTAACCTTAGTGAAAGTATATATATGTATATGTGTGTGTGTGTATATATATACACATATATATATGTATACTTTATAAATTTGTATTTTATGTGCATTGGTGGTTTGCCTGCATGTATATCTGTGTGAGGGTGTTAGAGCCTTTGGAACTAGAGTTAAAGACAGTTGTGAGCTGCCATGTGGATGCTGGGAACCAAACCTGGGCTCTCTGAAAGAACAGCCAGTACTTTTAACCAGTGAACCATCTCTTCAGCCCAGGAAGAAGTTTGAATATATTGAAGTTCAGCAGCAATTCCTAGAACAGGGAACCTGAACAGATGATTCTGTTCGAGTTGCCTAGAGAGTTGTGTAAGAAGGTTTGTGAAGTCTCATTCAGATGAACATTTCTTGAGAAAGAATGTCATTGATTGGTTCTGTGTGCCAAGACATAGAACTGCAAAGTGGCAGGGCACACCATGTTTTTGGCATCCTCAGTATAATATTTACTCGATTAATCTCTTTTCTTTAATATGCATATACTTTAGAATTGATGACAGTTTTTTTTCTTCCATAAAAGCAGTTCTTCCAAATGAAAAATCATCTTTCTCATTACAGATAATTCTGTACATGTTGTCCTATGTGAAGCATCTAATGAGCCAAGAATTCTTAAATGGCATGCTCAGTCCTATTTCTATCCTAAAATATTTGATGCTGTGAATGTTTGGTGAGGAAATTTGACATAAGCTTAATTTTAGTTGTTTTCTCCGCTATGATGAGATTTAGTTTGGGAACTGGTCCCAATGGCTAACACATTGATGTCCTAAGAATGATAGCATACAGTCTTCATTGGGCAGTCAGCCCTGCCCAGGTGCTTCATCCCCATTACCTTGTTTAAGCTTCATAAGTGTTTATTTGCATTCTTGTTTTTATTTTGTTTTTTTTTGTTTTGTTTTGTTTTGTTTTGTTTTTTCAAAATAGGGTTTCTCTGTATAGCCCTGGCTGTTCTGGAACTCACTCTGTAGACCAAGCTGACCTTGAACTCAGAGACCCACCTGCCTTTGCCTCCTGAGTGCTGCTTCATTCTTGTTTTAGAGTCAGGGGGTCTGAGGCTTAGATAATAAAGTGGCCAGTTCAGTTCAAGTCCTCCTGTTCAATAAGTAGGGGCTTGTTTGGGTATGTAGAACTTCCTAATCCCACACTTAGGATCTGGTCTGTTGTCTGCTTTTGTGGATAATTTGATTGGAATACAGTGGTCTCAGCTTGGGCTTTGATAGCTGAGTCTCACAGAACACCAGGCCCTCTCTCATACCTCTGGAGCATGAGCAGTCTAAGATCAAGGCCCTGGCTGATTTGCTGAGGACTGTGGCTCAACTTGTAGACTGCCATATTCTTATTGTGCCCTAGTGTGCTAGCATACAGGCCAAATTTTTTTTAAATTCTGAGACAGTTTCTCTGTGTGGCTTTAGCAGTCCTGAAACTGCTAGACCAGGCTGATAACCACTGCCTGACAAAGGCATAACCTTTTAATGATCACTTTTGGTTCTGGGAGTTAAGAGTATGGATCTAGGAGACACAACTTCCAGTTATAGCAACAAAGAGATGTGTGTTTTTTCATTTATCTGAGGCTGCCTTCTCACCGTGTGGCTTTGGTGACAAGTTGCAGTGGAAACCAACTGACCTGTGTATGTTCAACGCCTGGTCCTTTATGGGAAGGATGGCTGGCCTTGTTGTTAACTATCACCCTCTGACCTGGCCTTTTCAGTGACTGCATTAGTGTCTTCACTCTGTGTGCTTGCATGATTTTTAAACACCTTGGTGTTCTGTTTCACTTCAGCCCACTGGGAGTCTTGAGGCTGAAGGTGTGTGGTTCTCCTTTTGGGTGGAATTCTCTGGAGTTCAATAGGTACACTAGGGCCACTTTGTTTAGTATACAAGGTGTAAAGTGCTACCCTCTTTATGACTTTAGGAAGTAGATGGGAACCCTGGAAGACTGAATGGAAAGGAGCTTACCCTCTGCTGCCTTGCTGAGCCTGCTTGACTGGAATTTCCTGGCAGTTGAGGAAATTCATGTCTTGGAAACCAAAGGCCAGAATCTAGGGATAAAGTCTGATTTTGACAAGAGTGGAGCCAGCTGAAGTCACCTACACTGTGCTTGTCATTTGCTTATCTTGGAGAAGTGACAGGGACAAAGGAGCTTTAGGGTTTGCTTTGTAAATAGAACAGTTGGCACAGATGCCCCTCCCTTCTGGGAGAAGCCTAGAGACTCCTGCTGCGGCTTCTGCAACACTGAGGAGCCCTGGGCTCCTGTTCTTTAGCACTGGGTGACCCATACTGCCCAGAGGCAAAGCCTGTCTTGCCTAAGTTAATGTTTTCTTCTGATTGCATATTAATATTTTTTGGAATATATTTCAACTTAAAATTAACATATATACTGTTATTAAACCTTGTTCATAATAAAACATACAAAAATAGAATTTTTTGGTTTTTGTTTTTGAGACAGGTTCAGCTTTTTTGTGTAGCTCCAGCTGTCCTGGAACTCACTGTGTAGACCAGGCTGGCCTTGAAGTCACAGAGATCCTTCTGTCTCTGCCTCCTGAGTGCTGGGATTACAGGTATGCACCACAACACCTGCCTTCAAAAATAGAATTTTTCTTTTTCTTTTACTGTTTGTTTGTTTGTTTGTTTGTTTGTTTGTTTGAGACAGGGTTTTTCTGTGCAGCCTTGTAGACCAGGCTGGCCTGGAACTCACAGAGATCCACCTGCCTCTGCTTCCCTGAATGCTGGGATTACAGGTGTATGCCTCCACGTTCAGCTCCAAAAATATAAGTTTTAAAAGGTCAAAATAAAAATTAAATACAAGTCATGTGTAGGCAGAGATAAGCGGAGCTCTGTGTGGTGGAGGCCAGCCAGGGCTACACAGTGAAACCCTGTCTCAAAAATAGCCATAACAGTGGGGCAAAGAGGGATGCCTCATTGCTAAGAGCATTGGCTGCTCTTTCAGGGGACTCAGATTCAATTCCCAGTACCTATGTGGTGGCTGATAGTCATCTGTAACTCTAGTTCCAAGAGATCTGATGCCCTCTTCTGGCCTCCACAGGCACCAGGCATGCACATGATGAATAGACACACATGTAGGCAAAACACTTATACACATAAAAAATAAGAATAATTATTTTTCAATTAGGTATAAATTAGTGCTGGAGATGTGGTAGAGTGCTTGTACAGCTTGCATGAGATCCTGGATTCAGTGTTCAGTACAGCATAGAATGGCCATGGTGATTTGTATCTATAATCCCAGCACTCAGGAGAGAGAGGCCAGGGGATCAGAAGTTCAAGGTCTTGTGTACATTAGTCTCTGTCTCAAAAGGAAAAAAAAAAGATAAAAGTGGCATACCATTTTCATTTTACATCCCAGTGAAGTCTGTAGGAAACAATTGGCCCAGAGTGTCCTGTTTTTATCACATATGTTGTATTTTAGCTCTTTCTGCTGTTTGGTTTTGTGTGTAGGGGTTTAGGTTCTGTGTGGGTTAATGGTGGCTTGTGTGCATGTGAGTACATGTGGAGGCCAGAGATGACCCTTGGGTTATTCTTCAGGAGTGTCCACATGGTTTTTGAGACAGGATCTCTCACTGGCCCTTGGGGCTCAATGATAAGGCTTGGCTGTCAGGCCAGCAAGCCTCAGGGATCTGCCTGTCTCTACTTACTGGGCACTGGAATTACAAGGGCCTGTCAGCCACTATTCCTGGCTTTTTATGTGGGTACTGGGGATCAAATTCAGGTCTTCATCATTGCATGGCAAGCATTTAATGACTGAACTACTTCCCTAGCTCTTAATTAAAGTTAATTATTTAATATTATTATATTTGAGACAGAATATCTACTGTGGTTGGCATGGACCTCGCTATATAGACCAGAGACCTGCCTGGTTCTGCCTCCTAAGTGCTGGGATTCAAAGCATGGCCCTGTTTTTGTTTTTCGACACAAGCTCTTGCTATGCAACTTAAGCTGGCATCAAATTCATAATCTTTCTGCCTCAACTTCCTAAGTTCTGGGATTACAGGCCTGTGCAAAAAGCCTATCTGACCAAAAGCCCATTTTCTATTTTTTGGTGTTTGAGATGGAACCCAGATTTGATTTTGAAGCATCAAGCTGCTTCCTGGTCCCAGGGAACTTCCATTTTGAACATTGATATTTTGGGAGTTGTAACTCATCCACTCATATCTCAGTGTTCATGACAGAATTTGAATCCTAATGTCAAGAGGGAAAAGCAGAGTCAGAACTGGACACTTGTCCACCCAAAGCCAGCTCTATCCTCCTAGGATCTTGAGCAACAGGTCAGGGTGGGATGAATGGCTCTGGCTTGTCCTCCATTCTGCCTGATTTCTTCCCAGTCCCAGAGTTGGGCTTGAACAGCAGAGGGGCAGGCAGTCAGCTCCTTCTGTCACACTAGTGTGCGCTATGTTCCTGCTTAAGCGGCTCTTAATCTTTTTCTGCTTATTCAGCAAAGGTGCTTTGTAACTTATGATGGAGAAAGCAACTCAGAAATGTTACAAGCTTCTGCAGGATGGCCACTTGCATAGTACGGTGGCGCTGTGGGCATCCTCAGAGCACTTGCTTGTCTATCTTGTATCTTGGCTTGTGAGCAGTCAAAAGACTACACACAGAACAGCAGCGTGCTCCCATTCTTACCAGCTTCCTGAAGCAAAGTGTGCCTTAGAAGTCTGAGCCTTGGGGGCTAGAGAGATGGCTCAGTGGTTAAAAGCAGTAGCTACTTTTCCAGAGGACCCACGTTCAATTCCCAGCACCCACATGGCAGCTCACAACTGTCTGTAATTCCAGTTCCAGAGGATCTGACACCCTTACTTAGACAGACCTGTAAACCAAACACCAATGTACATAAAATAAGAATAAATAAATCACATAAAAAATAAGTTTGGGCCTTTTGTCAGGCTGACCTTTAGAATAACCTAGACAGTTGAGAGGAAAAAAATGGTTTCCTGAGCTTCCCCTCCCTAACTTCTAGTTCAGTAGCTCTGGGTTGAAGTCCAGGAGACTGCATTTTTGTGAGCTCCTCTGGACGATCCTGAATCTCAGCCAGGTGTAGAGCTCACCCTCACCTCTGCCTCCCAGGTCTCTCTCTGTCCCAGGGTCCAGATTGGGTATGAGGTTGCCTGCCCAATGGGGGATGTTAAAGGTTGTGCTCAGAATACCTGTGCTTGCCTGGCTCCTGGGAGCAACTGTTTCCATGGGAACCAGATGTTCAAGGCCAACCATTTCTCCTGGCTTATTATCTAGCCAGGCAGAAACTTATAACTTTTTTTTTTCTATGTGCAGAAACTCATCGCATATGGACACATCACTGGCAATGCCCCTGACAGTGGAGCTCCTGGGAAGCGCCTGATCGACCGGATTGTTGAAACCATTTGCAATTGTTTTCAGGGTCCTCAGACGGATGAAGGGGTTCAGCTACAAATAATTAAGGTATTTCTGTTTGCCTGGTCTGGGTGTGAGAGTGTGGGTTAATTTACCCTGTGTTGGTTGGAACAGAAGTGTTGATGTGTTTCTTAGATCTTCTCTTAGTGTCACAATTTATGAGCATGCAGTAAGCCCAGAAGAGTAGGGTCAGCTGTGTCCCAAGTAAACAATCCCACTAATGATGCTGTAATCACCTGTGGATTCATTTGCTTGAGAATCCTCTGGTATATCCCCTGGAGATCCTGGGTTCCAGCCAAAAGAGTCTATGAGTCTTCATTAGTACTTTTTGGTTTTTCAAGACAGGGTTTCTCTGTATAAATATGACTGTCCTGCACTCTCTATGTAGACCAGGCTGGCATTGAACTCATGGAGATCTGCCTGCCTCTGCCTCCTGAGTTCATTGGTACCCTTAATGCCTGAACCCGCCCCGTCTCTTGCAATCTCAGCTCTTCCCTGTTCTGTGTCTACTGCCAGGAAGGGCTTGGCATGAGCTGGTACCACCAGTGTGTCACGAAATGAGTGGGATGGTTGAAGGCATCCTTCCAGATCTTAGGTCCTGGGTATCTCAGCTATGTGGGAGTCACTCCATGCCAGCTGCACTGTCTTAAAACTTTTTGAACCCAACAGGGAGCTAGGAGCCATCCATGAATTGGTATTCCTGTGGATGAGGTCAGGGAGTGTGTTTTCATTTTAGTTTTTTTTTTTTTTTTTCGTTTTAGGTTTTGTTTTTGTTTTTGTTTTAACCAGTTAACACTCAGAATTTTATTTATTTAGAGGTTGTTTGTTTGTTTTTGATACAGGCTTTCTCTTGTGTTTAACTTTGGCTGTTCTGGAACTCACTCTGTAGACCAGGCTAGCCTTGAACTCTGAAATACGCCTGCCTCTGTCTCCTGAGTGCTAGGATTAAAGGCATGCTCTAGCACCACCTGGCTTGAAAAAAAAGTTACTTCCCACCTACTTCAACACAGCTTATATACTACAAATGATGTAAATTTTAGGGAATTAGCAATGCTTTTTTAACTCCAAACAGTAGGAAGTTGGTTCTGGGTACTAATTATCCAGATGATTTTGCAGGACCATCTGAGAATTTAGAAAAATCAGGCTGGATATGTTGATATACACATGTACTCTTATCACTTGGGAGACCAAGGCAGGAGGATTGCTGACAATTTGAGGCCAGCCTGTATATAACAAGTCTCAGGGCAACCAGGATTATTGAGTGAGACTTGCTTTAAAAAAACAAAACAGTATCCAAGAGGGTTCCCCAGTAATAAGAATAGGGCCCATCCCTGACATGAACTCATGGGCTGGCTCTTTGATCATCTCCACTGGAGTGGGGAGCAGCCTTGTGAGGCCACAGAGGAAGACAGTGCAGCCAATCCTGATGAGACCTGATAGACTAGGGTCAGATGGAAGGGAAGGAGGACCTCCCCTATCATTGGACTGGAGGATGGGCATAGGAGAAGAAAAGGGAGGAAGGGTGGGATTGGGAGGGGATGAGGGAAGAGGCTATAGCTGGGATACAAAGTGAATAAACTGTAATTAATAAAAATAAAACAAAATTTAAAAAAAAAAACAGAAGAAAAAAATGCACACAAGTTTAACATAAAAAAACAAAACAACAACAACAACAACAACAAAAAACTGGCAAAACCCCTCACTGTTCTAGAAAAATTTTCCCAGGAGGACTGTGGGCATTCTGGAAGGTAACCATTTCTGATCTGTCTCAGGCTCTTCTGACCGCAGTGACTTCCCCACACATTGAAATCCACGAGGGCACTATCCTGCAGACGGTGAGGACATGCTACAATATCTATCTGGCCAGCAAAAACCTCATCAATCAAACCACCGCCAAAGCCACACTCACCCAAATGCTGAACGTCATCTTCACCCGCATGGAAAACCAAGTGGTAAGTGACAGCTGGGCTGCCCACATGTCCTGCTGACATCAGCTCATGCATGTGCATGGCCACTGGCACTTGAAAGTTTATCCTTTCCTGACACTTCTGATTTTAAAACCAGAGTGCAACTCAGCATGGGTTTTGAAGTTTGGTCATCACATTCTAAGTTTGCTTTGGATTTGTTTCCTTTTAAAAACTTCATACTGGACTAGAATATAGCTTAGTGATGGAACCCTTTTCTAGTATATTCAATGCCCTAGGTTTAACCCCCAACACCCAGAAAAACAGCACAAAAGTTTTATCAGCTGCTTGAAAATTTTTAAAACAATAGTCTGGTAGATTTATTGTTTGTTTGTTGTTTGTTTTGGGTTTTTTTCGAGGCAGGGTTTCTCTGTGTAGCCTTGGCTGTCCTGGACTCACTTTGTAGAATAGGCTGGCCTTAAACCCACAGGATTCACCTGCCTCTGCCTCCACCTCCATGATTGCTGGGAATTAAAGGCATGAACTAGCATGCCTGGCATCTGGCATAATTTTTGTTTCTTACTGAAATGCTAGAACTATTTAGATGGAATCTTTTCTCTATTGTGTTTTAGTTGCAGGAGGCCAGAGAATTGGAAAAACCAATCCAGTCAAAACCTCAGTCCCCCGTGATCCAGGCCACAGCAGGATCTCCCAAGTTCAGCCGATTGAAGCAGAGCCAGGCCCAGAGCAAACCAACGACTCCTGAAAAAATAGAATTGCCCAACGGTGACCATGCCAGGAGTAGCCTAGGAAAAGTGAGCTCAGAAAATGGAGAAGCTCACCGAGAAAGAGGCTCATCATTCTCTGGAAGAACTGAGCCTTCAAGCGGTGAGCAGGTGTCTTCTTGGGGTTATGAGACACACTGGGAAATGTTGGCTTGTGGGGCAGCATGTCTATTCTGGGCCTTTCCTTGGCTTCCCCTATTCTCTTATTGAATGGGACACAGCCAGTGAGGCCTGATGGAAGTCCTGGAATAGAGCCAGCTGCTGCTGCTTCTTGTCAGCCTTAGCACAGTTGGTGCAGTTTGGGGCACTTGGTCTCCACAGGGAGTTAACTAGGTGATTAATCACTTAGTACTTGGCAGTCTGGTTCCATGTATAAACCCCTGTGAAGAGCTAGAACACCAGATGGGCAGGCATGTGAAGGAACAGGTAGATGGCATGGAGACAGCTTGATTTTTTTTTTCTTAAGTTTTTAAAATTTGTGCACTGTGTCTGAGCATGGATATTCATGTGTCATAGGATACCTATAGAGGTTAGACTATAGCCTGTGGGAGTCGTTTCTCTCCTGAGGATAGTACACATGGAGTCAGGCTTGGCAGTAAGCATGCTTACTTGCTGAGCCATCTTACTTGTCCTTTGTTTCCATTTTTAAACAAAATAATATGCCAGGCCTGGTTATAATCAGACAGTAAATGATTTATTAAGCATAAATTATGATGACTTAGGAATGTCTGCATCTCCTCCTGAGCCACTGGAATGAACCAGATCCAGAAGTCTTTGGCTAACATGACCTTGTCTTTCCTGGGTGGTTGTAATTCTTCACTCACGATCTTTGCTCTACACAGCATATTTCCAGTTGATGTCATCTCTGCTTCAGTTACATGACGGATGACACCTTTAGACAGCATCTCCTCCTAGGGCACGCACATTGGACATCTTACTAAAGTGCAGTAGTAACCGTGGCTATGCAAAGAGAAGAACAGTCCTTTCTGGGCTACACCAGAGTGCTTTCTCAGTGGCACATTCTGGGCTTCAGCCAGAGTGTTCTTTTAAAAGCATGAGTAAGGTCCCAGGCTCCCTTGGGATTCCCTATTCTCTGCCAGTCAGAGCAAAAGCTATGCCGTTCCGCCTTGACTGCTTGTAGAGCCTTATGAGAATGGGCTCTGCCTACCTCTCTGTCCTTTTCTTTAAATTTAAAATTCCCCTTTTCTCTTTTTATCCCCTCCCTTCCATCTCCTCCCTTTTCTTTTCTTCCCCAGTCTCTCTCTCTGGTGTATGTGCCTATATTTGGGGTTGTGCACCTACAGAGACCAGAGGATGGCATCAGGTGTCCTCCTCTATCAGTCCCTACAGTATAGAAGTCTCAGCAATCATCCAGTCTCCTCCTGCATTCACCTTTGGAGTGCTAGGATTATAGGGGTGGATCATCATGACTGCTTTATATGGTGCATGGGCTCAGACCCAGGGCTTGGTGCATGCTGGGTAAACATTCTACTATGTGAACCACATCCCAAGCTCGTGTCTGTCTTTTTATTATTTGTTTGTTTGGTTTTGGTTTTTTGAGGCAGGGTCTCTCTACAAAACCATGGCGATTCTGGAACTCACACTGTATAGACCAACTTCAGCTGACTTCCAACTCACAGTTATCCACTTGCCTCTACCTCCTGAGTGCTGGGATTAAAGGCATGCACCACCATGCCTGGTCTTTGTCTTTTATAAGCATATCTTTTTTTGAAATGCAGTTTTGCATCATAGTGACCCATTTGAAATGCACAATATAAGCTAGGTATGGTGCATACTTGCAATCTTGGCCTTTGAGAGCCTGGGGCAGGAGGATCACTGTAAATTCAAAACCAGCCTGGGCTACAGAGATCCTTTCTCAAAAAATAAGACCAATTGCCTGGTGTGATGGCGCATACATTTAGTCCCTGTACTTGGGAACAGAAGCAGTCAGATTTCTGTGAGTTTGAGGCCAGCCTGGTCTACATAGTGAGTTCCAGGACAACATAATGAGACCCTATCTTAGGGGGGAAAGGAAAGGAAAGGAAAGGAAAGGAAAGGAAAGGAAAGGAAAGG
>NW_026596234.1:11049325-11212825 GCF_907164565.1 Psammomys obesus | reverse complement strand
AAAGGAAAGGAAAGGAAAGGAAAGGAAAGGGAGGGAGGGAAGAAAGGAAGGGAAAGAAAGAAGGAAGGAAGGGAAAGAAGGAAGGAGGGAAGGAAGGAAGAGAAAGAAAGAGAAAAGAAGGAGGGAAAGAAAGAAACTAACTAACTAACTAACTAACTTAAGCCTCATCCAGAAGAAGCGTCAAGTCAGGCTGGAGCCCTGCCTCAGGGAAGCTGTTGGGCTTTTCCTTAGCAGCTGCCTCCATAGGAGCCCTTGGTGTCAGGATTAGGCCTTCCTGGCCTGAAAACATAGTATTTGTAGCAACTCCCAAAGACACAAGATCCTTCTGTAGTTGACCCATGGTTTAGAATGGCGTAGTAGAGCTGGTAAGAATGGCTCCATGGGTAAAGGCCTAGCCATCAAGGCTGGAGACCTGAGTTTGATCCCAGGACACACATGATGGGTGGAGAGAACCAACTTCCACATGTCTTCTGATCTCCATATGTATGCTGAGGCATGTGTGTGTTCACACACAAACACAGACCATATATACACATAAAGGAATAAGGTGAAGTGTTATGGTATTTACATAACACTTACATCCTCTCACATTATTTATTAAGAAAAAGAACTCCAAAAAAAAAAAAAAAAGAAAAGAAAAAGAACTCCATCAAGGTGGAGAGAGTTCAAGGAGAAACACCCTACTTTCATTTTTTATTTCTTTTTAAGTTATGAAGAAAAGAGTTTTATTTTGGTTCACAGTCCTAGGACAAGGTCAAGGGCTAACATCTGGCCATCTGGTGATAGTCTTCTTGCTGGCTATCCTGGTGTGGCATCCTCTGTGTTAGCTTAATTCTCCTCTTGCTGAATTGGGCTGCCCTGTACAAGGCAGTGCTATGCAGATGGCAAACTGTATTGTTCTGGGAATGACAGTGGCAGAGTACCTCTGCATGTTTAGTACTTTCCCTGAGTATTTCCAGTCTGCATCTGGTTGAATCTCTGTGCCCACGGACACAGAGCCAGCTGTTGTGTTTGCACAGGTGTAGTTACAGTCTGGCCTGTACCCTTGCCAGACTGGAATGAGGAGTGGTAGGAGGATTCAGAAAAGGGCAATACTAAAACTATTTAAATGAAAATCTGCAGTGAGAAAAGGGAAAGGGTCTGTGTTGATGTGGTAATTTTATTTTTCTTTTTGGAAATGAAAGATAATGAAGGCTTTAGCTAGTTGAAAGTGCCTTCTATATGGGTAATTAGAAATTTTCATTATAGACTTAGTCTCTGGGGCCAGAGAGGTGACAGGAATGAGCAGTCCTCCTTAGGAGGTACATGAATGCCTTCCCCCAGCACACCTCAATCACATCTGAAGCACAGGCCTAGAGGAGTCACCGTGGGAACACTTTTTAGGGACCAGCCACAGTGTTTGCAGGTGAGGAAATGGAGGCTTGGGAGCTTGAGGGAGTTAAATCCCCACATTGGGAATTGGGCCAAACAGGTTGTCTCCAGAGCCTTCACTAGGCCCCTACTAAATGTACTTCCATGGGAAACAGTTCTCTGGTCTTTTTTGTTAAAGAGCTCTTTCTTTTTCTTCTCTTTCTACCACTGCTACAAACACCACCACCATTTCCTCCTCTCCTCTTCCTTCTCTTCTTCCTTCCTGCCCCCCTCCTTTTGGACAGAGTATTAATTTTTCGCTCTGGTTGGCCTGGCACCTATTATGTAGCCCCGGCTGTCCTGGGACTCACTATATCAATCAGGCTGGCCTTGAAGTCGTGGAAATCAACCTGCTTGTGCCTACTGAGTGATGGGATTAAAGGCGTGAGTCACTTTGCTGAGCCTGGCTTCAAGTTTTTTTTAATAGAAGACAGATGTGTTCCTTACTGAGTACTCTCAGTAAACAGTTATTAGCTGCTGATTAAGAAACAGTTGGTGGGTAAACAACGCATACCTGCCAGCCTGCATTTATCAGCCACCACTTTATGGCCTCTGGTCACGCTGAGCCACCCAAGCCTCTGATGACTTGACTTCATGTCTCTTGGATGTTGAATGTTAACAATGTGCTATGTAGCAGACAGTACAGGTTGGAAATAGCCAACATAATTTTATGAAGTCATAGCATCAGTATGTTGGAACTAAACAGGAACATAGAAATAGGAAGTCATGGGTGAGGTGGAGTTCAGTATGTGTGAGGCCCTGCTTCAATCCTAGTACCAAAACAGGAAGGCCAGCTCCGACATATCTAGCCTTAATGTCTACAAATTATGGTGTAGGTGACTATATGGATGGTAAGGGAGCAATTTTTAATTAATAGTTACACATTTATTTTAACATGAATTGCTACAGTGTAATTAGCACCTCTTAAGTTGACATTTGTGCATTTCATTGCTTAAGGTAAATTGAATGCCACCACATGTGTGATGATGTAAGTAGGCAAAAGTCATGAAGGTGCTATGAAAAAACAAGCGGAAGTTTGGGTAACTGTAGTCCAGACTAAATCGTGGTTTTGAGGTTAAAAACTATTTTTATTTAGAAGATTTTGGTTGTGGCTGGGTTGTTCCTCAGTTTTCATTCTTTATTTTATTTTATCTTTGCCTCCAAGAAAAGGGTGTCAGTAATCTCATTTGAGTGGACCTGGTTATCTGAGGGGGCTCCCCCTGCTTGCAGACTTGGCAGTGGGGGAGCACGTTTCCCCTCTGCCCTCTAGAGCAGGACTCTAGAAGGCCATTGCCATAATCTCCTCCTCCTTGTCTTCTTTCCCTGGAAACACCCTGTGTGTGTTCTTGTGTTTGGGGTCTGTACAGGCACTGACGATGGAGCTCAGGAGGTGGTGAAGGACATCTTAGAGGACGTGGTCACGTCTGCTGTGAAAGGTGAGCATGGAGGGTAACTGTGAAGCCCCAGGCAGCGTCTGGGTAGGAGTTTGCAGTGTGTGGCGGTCACCCAGCAGTTGTGTTGGGCACACAGGAAGGTTGTGCTCATTGTGACCCTCCAGGCCTGCCTCAGGGTGCACTGAATGCCAGTTAGCTTACAGAGCCAGCCGGGAGGACCTTTCCTTCCTCTTTGCTCCAAACTCCATCAGTGGCTGCATGTTGAACACTATTCCAAATACCATTTGTTAACTAGATAAGAAATTAAAACAATGGTAGTAGGTTGCAATCAGCATTTTTTAAATGAAAAACAGAAAAATGTAGTAGCAGAACAAATGATTATATATTTGAGTCCATGGAGCATGGATATGTTCATTCTTTTTCATTAAATGTTACAGTTCTTTATTTGTACATGTCCACTCCACACTGGGACATGGTTTATATTCATTCCTACAGGAGGGTTGTGGCCAATGCCTATAATCCACACTTGAGCAGACTGAGACAGGAGAACCCATAGTGAGTTCCAAGCTGGACATTGGGCCTCACACACATCAAACTACCAGAGTTATATCCCAGGCCTGATGTCATAGTTGGAAAGCCACATCCCTGAGCCTTCTGTTTGGTTAACTAGGATGCTGTACTACCAAACTCTTTCAGATTTTGAGATTTCAGAGAGCCCAGCACTTATTTAACCATGAAGCAAGGCCTTTAAAAGAGCAGCAGTAGCTCTTACCATCCATTTCACAGTTAGTAACTTCTGTGAAGTTCACTCCTCAGCTTGTCATGTAGTAGCACTGGGTAAATAATGTGCCGAGTAAACATCTGCTTTATAAAACTGTTGCCAGCCATTGATCCTCAGCAGGGAAAGGTGTATCTGCCACCCCACTTGGTGGAAGGAGTGTGCTGATGTTCTTTGACCTACATACACACAAACACGGACACAAACAAACTTTAAAACTATTCTCTAGGGCAGCCCTGGTGACACACGCTTTTAATCCTAGCACTCGAAGGAGGCAGAGGCTGGCAGAACTTGGTGAGTTCAAGGCCAGCCTGCTCTACAAACCAAGTCCAGGACAACCATAGCTGTACAGAGAAACCCTCTCTTAAAAAACATATATATAGAGAGATAGATATATACATACATATATATGTATTCTAATTAGAAAAACATTTTGAAGACTGCTTATTATTATTCAATATCTCAAGCATATATGAAGAAATAACAGATTCCGCCCACATTCATTGTTTTGCTCAGTACCAGATATGCTTTTCTTATTTAAATGAAGAAATTTGTGTAATTCCTTCTGTGTTTTACATGATTGCCGGGAAGATTGAATCTTTTTTCTGTGACTAAGCCTTTTTTTTTTTTTTTTTTTTATTAATTATTTTGAGAAGTGGTTTCTCTGTGTAGCCCTGGCTGTCCTGGAACTCACTCTGTAGATCAGGCTGGCCTCGAACTCAAAGATCCACCTGTCTCTGCTTCCCAAGTACTGGGATTAAAGGTGTGTGCCACACCTAGCTTTTTAACTACCTGTTAATTCTTGTGTTACTAACCCTTAGGTAGATCTTTGTTTGTCATGTTTTGCTCCTTCCAGTCTTTTCAGGAGTGGATGGATGAGCAGAGCTGCTCCATTTCACAGGTTTGCAGCTGATGTGAGTGAACCCTTTCAGGGAGTTTGCATTACTGTTGCCCTGGCAGTGAGGCTGCAGATAAAATTCTGCAGAAGTAAACCCACTGTGTTGTAGGGGGCTAAGGAATGAAGGGGCACACAGTACTGAGTCTGTTGGTAAGTTCTGTCTGATTCAGCAGCCTTTTTAAGATACACACTCATTGTGCAATAACTTTGCACTTATGTCTTAAGAAGCCGCAGAAAAGCATGGTCTGACGGAGCCCGACCAAGTCCTGGGTCCCCTAGAGTGTCAAGAATGCGCTGTTCCCCCAGGAGTTGATGAAAACTCACAGACCAATGGCATAGCAGACGACAGGCAGTCGATGTCCTCAGCAGATAATCTGGTATGTCATTGCACATCCCGCATCTCATGGACACCCTTCCATTTGTATGTTTTTAGAAGATGCAGAATTATATCTGTCAGAGAAGGAAGCTATGCAAGAGGGCCCTGCAGGCGCTAGTCACACAGTCCTGGCCTCACACTCTGTAAAGCAGAGTTACCTTTTATGTAGACCACCACTACTGAATTCCACCACCCACCCCATGTTGTTTTTGTTTTTTGAGACCTGGTCTTAACTGTATAACTTGGCTAGCCTCACACTCACACAGATCTGTCTGCCCTGCCTCTTATATGTATATGCCTCTGAGTGTGTGTGTGTGTGTGTGTGTGTGTGTGTGTGTGTGTGTGTAGGAGCTCGGCAATTGCCTAGACTGGCTGGTTAGTGAGCCCCAGATCTGCCTGTCTGCACCTCCCAGCACTGGAGTTACAGACGCATGCTGTCATACCTGACTCTCATGTGCGTGCTGAGATCTGAGCTCAGGTTCTCTTGCTTGTGTGGAACGCACTTCACCCTTACCAACCCTTCATTCCTCTTTTTTTCTTTTTGTTTTTTGTTTTTTGTTTTTTGTTTTTTTGTTTTTTGTTTTTTAATACAGGGTTTCTCTGTGTAGCCTTAGCTGTACTGGACTCGCTTTGTAGACCAGACTGGCCTAGAACTCACAGCGGTCTGCCTGCCGCTATCTTCCCAAGGGCTGAGATTACAGGCATGTGCCACTGTGCCTGGCTACCCTTCATTCTTTATAATGGTAAATTTCTTCAAATAGTATCACTGGGTCAGGAGTTGGAAGCCTTGGGCTGGGTAACTAGCCCATATTCAGAGTGATTATCTAGCATGAGCTCGGTTCTAGAACAGTAAAATATAATTGAATTGAATTTTTAAAAAAAGTCTATGTATACATATACCCAAAGCAAAAGAGAAAATGTTTTAAACTGAATATGAAGCTACGTGCCTGACAGGTCAGCACTTTGAGGGCTGAAGCAGGACCAAGTTCGAGGCCACCCTGGGCTATATGTAGTATGACTGTCACAAATGAATGATTTGGAAACTTTAATCCTTTGGTCCACTGGGAAGGCACTACTCAGATCCTGCTCACCTCCTTTAGTCTGTTTTCCTGTGTTAAATTCATTCATTTGAATGTTTACATTCTGACAAGAGGACAGTCCCATCCTAATGGTCAGTAATAACAATTTTTAGATTTTGTTTTTCATTTGACTTTCTTGGTGATTATTTATTCATAGTTTTTTCCCCTCAATTTTCATTTGGGAGGAAGGTTTCCTTAATAGAGTCTAAGAATCTCTGTGTAAAGGCTAGTGGCCTTTGTTATGTATTATACATACTTACTTCATTATGCTTAGATGGGATTTTTTCAACTGTGTGTGTGTGTGTGTGTGTGTGTGTGTGTGTGTGTGTGAGTGTGAGTGTTTCACCTGCATGAATGTCTGCACACCGTGCAGATTCCCTGGGATTAGAGTTACAGATGGTTGAGAGCCTTTGTGTTGGTGCTGGAAATCAAACCCTAGTCCTCTAGAGGAGTATCAAGTTCTCTTAAACATTGAGCCAACTCTCTATCTCCTAAATGTATTGATTTACTTATGTACTTTTGGAATCAGGGTCTGAGTATCCCTGGCTGGCATGTACTGTGTAGGTGAGGCTAGCATCAAAGTCACAGAGAATGGCCTGCCCCTGCTTCTGAATACAGGGATTAAAAGTATGTGCCACCACACCTGTCTAAATGTAATGTTTTTAAGTTGATTTTGAAATGTATATCATTTTCCCCAATCACTCTGCTTTAGAACTCTTACAAATGCCTTCCTTCCTTCCTTTTTTATTTGTTTTTTTGTTTTGTTTTTTTAATTTTTCAAGACATTGTTTCTCTGTGTATTCTATCTCTGGCTGTCCTGATACTCACTTTGTAGACCAGGCTGGCCTGGAACTCAAGGATCCATCTGCCTCTCCTTCCTAAGTGATGGGATTAAAGGCATGTACCTCCACGGCTAGCACAAATACCTTTGTTACCAAGTAGATACAATTGCCTGAAATTAATTAACTTTTGAATTTTGGTCATTTTAAACTTTACCAACTTTTTCTGTGTTATCTCATTTAAAACATTTTGTTTTTGTTTTTTTTGAGACAGGGTTTTCTCTGTGTAACAGCTCTGGCTGTCCTGGAACTCTTTTTGTAGACCAGGCTGGCCTACAAACTCAGAGATCCACCTGCCTCTTGCCTTCCAAGTGCTGGGATTAAAGGTGTGCTCTACCACCCAAAAGTTTTTGTTTTTTTGAGACAGGTTCCCAGGTATATATCCCAGGTTGACCTGGAACTCACTATGTAGTTGAGGAGGACCTTGTCCTCCTGCTCCTCAGTCTCCACCTCCCAGTGCTGGAATGACAGGCATATGTGTACCTGGCCTCACACAGACTTTAAGGAATAAACAACAAGGTTTACAGTTGCTCTGGTTACATGGCTGTGGCATCTGTCTTGTGTCTTCTGCCCCTACCTCCCAGCTGAATAAATACAGGAATTTAGATTTCCATGAAATAATTACTTTTCTTCTTGGATTTTCCCCTTTGTTTGTAATCACAGGAACCAGATGTTCAAGGACATCAAGTGGCTGCTAGGTTCTCCCACATTCTACAGAAGGATGCCTTCCTGGTGTTTCGCTCCCTGTGCAAGCTGTCAATGAAACCCCTCGGGGAAGGACCCCCAGATCCAAAGTAAGCTCACAGCAGCTGTGGCCAGCTGCTACACTGTGAACTAGAAGCTCGTGTTCTGTGTTTTGTCCTCTGGTTCCCACAGTGTTGGTGTGGGATGGTTTAATAGCTTTCCAGACTCAGCAGTTCCCACCCCCCCCCACATTTCCACTATCCAGAATCTTGCCCAGATTTGCTTCTGGGTTTATATGTGGAGAGCAGGCAGCATGTGAAATTTGTGCTGCCTTTTCTTACTGACTGAGGGGCTTAATCTCCTTGTGGGGTTGTGGAGGGGCAAGATGTCTGTAGACTCCATTCAGATAGCTTCTCATTGTATAACTTAGTCTGACCTGATTTATCCTCCTGCCTCAAACTTTCTGAGTACTAGGATTATGGGAATTTACTATAGTACCCAGCTAAAAATTTCTCATTTCTCTTTTTTGTCATTTTAGCTTTATTAGTTTTACTTTGTATATATGGATGCTTTGCCTGTATTCATGTATGTACACCAAGTGTGTGCCTCCTACATCCTCTGGAACCAGGAGTTATTGATGGTTTTGAGTCACCATGTGGGTGCTGGGAATTGAACCTGGGTCCCCTCCCAGAGCCATAAGTACTCTTAACTTCTGAGCCATCTCCTCAGCCCTGAAGATTTCCTTGTTTTACATTATGTGTGTTTGGCCTACATATATGTATGTGTACAATGTATGTGCCTGGTTACCTTGACATCAGGAGAGTAACAGATATCCTGGATCTGGAGTTACAGATGGTTGTGAGCTGCATATAGGTGCTGGGAATGGAACCTGTGTTTTCAAGCAGCAAGTTCTTTTAACCACTGAGCTATCTTTTCAGACACTATTTTTATTGTTGCTGTTTGTTTTTTGAGACAGGGTCTCACTGTATAGCCTTGACTAGCCTAGAATTTGCTATATAGACCAGGCTGGCCTGTTAGCTAATAGAGATCCAACTCCCTCTGCTATTCAAGTGCTGGGATTAAAGATGTGTACCACTCTACCTGGTGAATTTTCAGTTTTGTAAAGTTCATGATAGTGGTAGGAGGAGTCTTTGAGGCTAATGGATAGAGTTTGTAGTTGCTATGACAAAAATTCTAAAGGAAGAAATGTAAGGGCTCATTTGGGCTCACAGTTTGAGGACCCTGTTCATCATGGCGGGGAAAGCAAGAGCTGCAGGTGGCTGGTCACTTTGCATCCATGGTCAGGAAACATTATAATGAGCACTGGTGCTTGGCTCCTTCTTCCTTTCTATGCAGTCTGCCACTCTCCTGGGATGGCACCACAAGCATTAAGGGTCAGTCTTCCCCTTCATTAACTTATTCTGAAATCCCTCACAGCCGTGCTCAGAGGCTTATCTCCTGGGTTCTGTACGGCTGTCAGAGTTAACCATCACAAGCCTGTCCTTGTGGCAGAGGAAGAGTGGAGAGTGTGGGCCTGAACCTCTAGGAGAATAATGTGAAGTAACTGCATGTAGCCAGCCTGGAGTGGCTCTTCCAGCTCTACGCTCTCCTGGTTCCTGGCCATTATGCACTGTGTTGGGAAGAGACAAAAAAGAATAGGAATTGGCCACTCTTGTTCTCAGAGGGCCTGCATGTTCTGAGGGACCCAACTCATGGCCTCTGTCTTCACCCTGTTAGCATATAGGTGCGATTTCTAAATCTGAAATCATTAGCCTCAGGAGATTCTGCTTGGCTGGCCATGGTGTGTATTTCTGTATTATCAGTCCTTGGGAGGCAGAGATAGGAAGATCAGGAGTTCAAGGTCATCCTGGTCACGTAGTAGCTGGTAAAAGATCAAAGGCTTTTCAAGAAACATCCTTTTTTAGTCTTTGCCCAATATTTGGGTCACGAGTTCCAGGTCAGCTGTACACAGTGAGACCCTATCTCAGTACAAAAGCAAAAATCAGCCGCCTGTCTAACATTCTACCTGCTAGCATACCACCACAGTCTTTCATTGCTTTTGCAGGTCCCACGAGCTTCGTTCCAAGGTGGTTTCCTTGCAACTGTTGCTCTCCGTGCTGCAGAATGCTGGACCTGTCTTCAGGAGCCATGAGATGTTTGTCACTGCCATTAAGCAGTACCTGTGTGTGGCCCTGTCCAAGAACGGCGTGTCCTCGGTGCCTGATGTCTTTGAGCTCTCGCTTGCTATTTTTCTTACTCTTCTTTCAAACTTCAAGATGCACTTGAAGATGCAAATAGAGGTACATACTTCAGCTAGTGTTTTTATTTGGGGACATTAATGCCAGATCAGAAGCCTGCTTGTAAGCCAGGTGTGCCAAATGCCTGTAATCTCAGCACTCATGAGCTAGAAGCAAGGCAATCAGGTCAAGGCTAGACTGTACTATATGAGACCCTGTCTCCAAAAGAAATGAAAAATAAAAATAAGCAAGTAAGCTGCTGGCAGCCTAGCCATCATAGTGAAGCACCCTTTACTCTCTGGCCCTCTTGTTGGAATTTTGGAATGAGCGGGAAAGACCTTGTCCTAAAACTTCTGTTCACCAAAGATTTATGGTCATAATCTGTGTTTTCAGCTCAGATTCCTCCACTCTGATGTCTATCTAGGATCAAATTGTTTGAAATAATTTGAATTAGTTGTCAGATTGAGAAATTATATTGCACAAATACAGATTTCTGGTTTCTCTCAAGTCACAACATATGTGGGCCCTGCTCTAGCTCCTCAGCACTCGGTGGAGCCCCTGCTAGCTGTCCACCAACCAGGTTTATCTGCCGTGCTCTTTAGCAAGTGTGCGCCCTGCTTTGTCCTCTGCCCAGGCTGCCTCACTTAGTAGAAAATCTGCCTGGCCTCTAAGATGTTGGCATCTTGAGCATCCTAACTGGAGAGTGCTCATTGCTCTTCCCTTGTCTCCATGCCACACAGGTCTTTTTCAAAGAGATTTTCCTGAACATTTTAGAAACATCTACAAGTTCTTTCGAGCATCGCTGGATGGTCATTCAGACCCTGACGAGGATTTGTGCAGGTATGTTCACCTGGGGACCAAAGAGCTTCTGAAGCTTGTCTGACAAGCACAAATCACAATCTTCAGTTACTTTCTGTAGTGTTTTAATGAATGATTAAGAAGATCCTTCCATTGATGGGTTCGTACACACAGTTGGGTAGAGTTTTTTTTGTTTTTGTTTTTTTTTTAGTTTTGTTTAACCCTGTCTGTCCTGAAATTTGTTCTGTAGACCAGGCTGGCCTCAGAGATCTGCCTCCTGAGTGCTAGGATTAGAGGTGTGCACCACTACAGCCCAGCTCCTTTCTAAGCTCTTACAGAGGACCCAAGTTTGGATCCAGTACCCACATGAGGTGGCTCACAACTACCTTTAACCTTAGCTCCAGGGGATCTGGCCACTTTCAACACTGCACCCATGTGCTTCCTAAACCTTCACATTGACATATACACATTTTTCCTTTTTGAGATAGTAGCCCTGGCTGACCTCAAACTCACAGAGATACCCCTGCTTCTGCCTCCCAAGGTTAAAAGTATGTACCACCACACCCAACTTACAGAAACTTGAAAGAAAGAAAAGACAGAGAGAGAGAGACTAGGTGGTGGTGACTCAAGCCTTTAATCCCAGCTGGAAGGAAGGAAGGAAGGAAGGAAGGAAGGAAGGAAGGAAGGAAGGAAGGAAGGAAGGAAGGGGAAAAAGAAAGAAAGAAAGAAAGAAAGAAAGAAAGAAAGAAAGAAAGAAAGAAAGAAAGAAAGAAAGAATGAATTAGACTAGGTGACTCAGCCTCCCGGAGCTCAGGAAGGCAGAAACAGGCAGGTCACTGTGAGTTTGAGCCAAGCCTGGTCTACAGAGCAACCCTGTCTTAAAAACAAATAAATAAATATTTTTAAATATGTTTTTTTAATCTTAAAAAAAAAAAGAGTTTATTCACACTGACTGAGAAAGGCCCACCTCACCTCTCTTGAGACCATCTCAGGCTGCTGTGCTGGGAACTTTTGGTATTAGCACCAAGTTTTGCACATCCTGGAAACTTAAAATCATGGCAGATTGGTTTTGATGCTGCTGTCCTCCTCTGGGCTGGAGATAAATTTCAGTGAATTTCTGCTATCCTAAGGCTCCGCAGATAGGCAAACACTGTCTCTGAGTGACTCCTCAGCACTTTTAGCCCCTTTTCTGGTGAGGAAACTGAACTTTTACAACTTTTTAAAACTATACTTTTACAATCGAAATGGAGACCTGGGAGCAGGTAATACAGAGGGGGGTGGCCTGAGAATGGGAGACCTCCTGCCCCCATGCTTCCAACATGTAGTTCCTACTTACAGTGTGGCCACTTTGAGCAGAAGTTCACTCAGTATATTTTTTGGCAAAGAAACCTTGTTTAATAAGGAAGCATAGCTGGGGGCTGGAGAGATGGCTCAGCGGTTAAGAGCACTGGCTGTTCTTCCAGAGGTCCTAAGTTCAATACCCAGCAACCATATGGTGGCTCACAACTATCTATAATGAGATCTGGTGCCCTCTTCTGTCCTGCAGGTGTACATGCACTCATATACATTAAATAAACAAATTGTTAAAGAAAAGAAAAAGAAAGCATAGCTGGGCTCAGTAGTGGAGTTCTTGTCTTGAATGTAGCTAGGTTCAATACCCAAAAGAGGGGAGGGGAAGGGAAGGAAGGTGGGAGGGAAGGGAGTGAGGGAGGGAAGGGGAGGTGGGAGAGAGGGAAATGTCTTATCTTTGATCTAGATTTCTAATATGTGTATGTTATTTTCTAAGATGCCCAGTGTGTTGTGGATATTTATGTCAACTATGACTGTGACCTAAATGCTGCTAATATTTTCGAGCGTCTAGTAAATGATTTATCCAAAATCGCTCAGGGAAGAAGTGGACATGAACTGGGGATGACACCTCTACAGGTAACAGCCCCAAGGTTGTCTTCAAATTTTACTCATTTCAACAAGCATCGTGGAGTGGTATCACATGCCGGCCCTGGGTCTGTGGCTGCACTAGGGAACAAAGGACACAGACACACAGCTTCTACTGACATGGAATGATGGTAAAGAAGTAAGATGTCAGGAGGTGACATACTGCAGAGAGGAGATTGGATTGCCTTTGTTAAGGGCTTGCCCCACTAAAGTGCCCTTGGAGACAGGCAGTTCTAGGTCCCTGAGAGGCATGTGTGGAATCTTGGTGCCTAAGCTTTTCCTTGAGGTCTTTTCCTTGTGTCTGTAGGCTACAGGAGGATTTGTGCTGCATAAAACCTTGAGTCTAAATAGTGGCTTTTTTTTTTTTTTTTTTTTTTTAAGTCAGGGTTTCTCTATGTAGCCCTTGCTGTCCTGGACCAGGCTGGCCTTGAATTTACAGAGATCTGCCTTCCTCTGCCTTCCAAGTGCTGAGATTAAATTCATACATCCAGCTTATGTTCATTTTTTAAAAAAAGATTTATTTTATGTATATGAGTGCTCTATCTGCATGTATACTTTCATGCCAGAAGAGGGCACCAGATCAAATTATAGATGGTTGTGAGCCACCATGTGGTTACTGGGAATTGAACTCAGGACCTCTGGAAGAGCAGACATTGCCCTTAACTGCTGAGCCATCTCTCCAGCTCCTTGAGTTCATTTTTAAATATAAGAAATTGTATTTATGTGACAGGTGTGGTGGCACAAACCTCTAATCCCAGCACCCAGAATGCTGAGGCTGGAGGTTCATACCTTCCAAGCAGGCCTGACCTATATATATATATATTGAGCCACGGTTTAAATAAAGTTAGTGTTCTTATTTATCTATAGTGTCTCTTAAAATGAAATACATTCATCAGTCTTTCGGGTAAAATGACTCATGTGCTAAATAATTTATCTTTTTTTTTTTTTTCAGGATCACAGGTTAAGACTTTGTTATACTTGCTCTTATTTTTTTTTTTTTTTGGGGGGGGGGGAGATGTTTCAAGACAGAGTTTCCCTGTGTAGCCTTTCCTATCCTGGACTTAACTTTGTAGACTAGGCTGACCTCCAACTCACAGCTATTTGCCTACCTCCCAGAATGCTGGGATCACAGGCATGCATCACCACACCCAGCACTTGCTGGTATTTTATTCCACAAGCAATGAGTGGAGCAATCTTTCCTTCCTTCTTTTCTTTTCTTTCTTTTTTTTTTTTTTTTTTCCCTTTTTGGTGTCCTCCTATATCACACTCTGACTGTTTCTTTGAGGTAAGGTCACTCCCTCAACCTGGTGTTCTTATTTTCTTGGCTAGGCAGCAGCCAGCATTTCCATCAAGCATCTTGTCTTGCCCCTCTTAAAGCCTCTTAAAGGGTTACAGGCGTGAGTTGGTCACCCAGCTTGTAAATGGGTGCGGAGGTCCAAACTCTGCTTCTCATGATTGTATATAGCAAATACTCTTAATGACTGTACCATCTCGCCAGCCCTAAACTTTCTTTTGAAAATATGGTTAATGGGGCTGGGGAGATAGCTTTGGTGAAGTGCTTTTTTGAAAGCAGGAAGACCTGAGATTGATCCCCAGAGCTCATGTACAAAGCTGAACATGACACCATGGAGTTGGAACTCCAGTGTGCTTGAGAAGAAGACAGGCCCTGGAGTTTGCTGACCAGTTAGTCTAGCTTGATTAGTGACCTCCAGGCAATGTAAGAGGAGGTGAATGGCATTTCTGAGAATGACACCCAAATTGTTCTCTGGCATCCACAGGTATGCATACATGTATGCGTTTATGCATGCACACAGAGACAATTTGTAAAAGGTACAGATAACCCTTTGCACTTAGGAAGTCACACTGGTCATAGTGTAATGCTTACAGTGAATGATGCCATTAGGGATGTCTAAGCTCTTTGGTGTGTCATAACAGTTCCCTGGATTTTGTCTGTAGTAGTACTGAGTGTTAGTGACTCCCTGGCAGCCTCACAGGACTGCCCAAGTACCACAGAATGCCCATGGTTAAGTATGTTAAGGCTCTGTACTTTTGACTTTGGATCTCTAGGAGCTCAGTCTGAGGAAGAAAGGCTTGGAGTGTCTTGTGTCCATTCTCAAGTGCATGGTGGAATGGAGCAAGGACCTGTATGTGAATCCTAACCACCAGGCCAGCTTGGGTGAGTGAAAAATGTGAGCAACTCCTCCCTTCAGATGCGGCTTTCTACTGTGGAAACTGTGCCTAACAACTGTGTTTCCTAAATACTTGTAGTTGATATAAAATTCGTGCTTTTTTTTTTTTTTAGACTTATTTATTATGTATACAATATTCTGTCTGCATGGTCACCTGCATGCCAGAAGAGGGCACTAGATCTTATTATAGATGGCTATGAGCTATCTTGTAGCTCATATAATTGCACTCAGGACCTTTAGAAGAACAGCCAGTGCTCTTAACCGCTGAGGCATCTCTCCAGCCCAAATTTGTGCTTTTTAATACATGCAGAATGTTGGGGAGTTTAATTTGTCTTCCTGAAGCTGTGATATGTATGGTACTCTGACAAAGCACTTAAGAGAGAAAGGTGGTGTTTTTTGTTTTTTTTTTTTTTTTTTTGGACAGGATTTTCTCTGTGTATCCCTGGATAGCCTAGAACCAGCTCTGTAAACCAGGCTCACCTCAAACTCAACAGGGATATGCCTGTCTGTGTCTCCTGAGTGCTGGGATAAAGGCTTACACCACCCCCACTCAGCTAAGGTTTTTGATTGTTATGTTTTTGTAGTCCTAAAGATTGAACCTAGAACCTAGTGTATGCTAGCAAAGTGTTTTACCACTGAGCTACTCAGCCAAAGGATTTATTTTATTTTATTTTTAAGATTTTATTTTTGTTCTCCATGTGTTTGTATGCCGTATGTGTGTGGGTGCCCAAGCAGGCCAGATCCCCTGAACTGGAGTAAGCTACTTGATGTAGGACTCAAACTTGGGCCCTCTGGAAGAGCAGTAAGTGCTCTTAGCTGCTGAGCTATCTCTCCAGCCCTTCACCACTCTCTTACCCCTGTTTTTTAGATTTTAAAAAACTGTGTCTGTGTATGAGTATGTGCACATAAGTGCAGGTGTCCTTGAAGGCCAGAAGAGGGCGTCAGATCCCTGGAGCTGTAGTTTCATGAGGGAAGATACTGCAGGCTTCTCCTTCTGTGCTATGACCTGGCCCTGCCTGGGTCTTCCTGACCTCATTCCTCCCACCACCCTGAGTCAGGCCTGGTTCAGGAGAATTTATCTGAATCTTCCTGTTCTCTTTTATTCATTTGTCCATGCTTGCACAATCACCACACTCCCTGAATTATGTAGAGTGATGGAAGTTTGGATTTTGGTAAGGCAAGTCCTGCTTATTTTAAGTGTCTTGGCTTTGTATTTTTCTTCACTTGTGAATTTTAGTAGTAGTTGAGTTCTATGTAAAATAAATTCTGCATGAAGCTGGAAAGGATTTAAATGATAGGCTTGGAACCTGTGCCTCTTGGGTGCAAACCTGCTGCTGTGGTAGATGTGAGAGAAGGGCGCTGAAGCCAGAGCTTGCACAGCTACATCTGTTCCATCTGCTTAGTTGGTTTTGTTTGCTTTTATGTCACTGCAGGTCAGGAGAGGCTCCCAGATCAGGAAATGGGGGACGGAAAAGGCCTTGATATGTCAAGACGGTGCAGCGTGACATCAGTGGAGTCCACGGTGTCCTCAGGGACCCAGACAGCCATTCAGGATGACCCAGAGCAGTTTGAGGTCATCAAGCAACAGAAGGAAATCATTGAGCACGGCATTGAGCTGTGAGTGTGGCTGTTGTGCTATCTCTCAGGGCCTTTGACAAAGCTACATCTACTCTAGAACCTGGAGGCTGATTCCTGCAGGGGAAGTACTTGGGGGAGGGGACCATGCTATCCCAGGCAGGGGGATGCATGCAAGTATTTGTGAGAGGAAGAAAGGTACTTTGTATGGAGAATTCTTTGTGTAACTCAGGATGCCTTGATTTCCTTTTCTGGTAACAGAAAACACTTTAGAAAACAAGGCATAATGGCTTAGAATGGTAATTCCAGCCCTTGGGAGGCTGAGGTAGGAGAATGGCCTTGAGTTCAAAGCTAAATTCAGCTACATTGTAAACTCAGGGGGGAAAAAAAACCACCAAAAAACAAAACAGGGGCTGTAGAGGTGGCTCATTGGTTAAGAACAATGGCTGGCTACTCTTCCAGAGGACCTGCTCTTCAGTTTCAGTGTTCAGAGGTGTACAGAGGAGGCTCACAACCATCTGTAACTCTCATCTCAGAGGGTCTGATGCCTTCTTCTAGCCTCTGAGGGACATTACATGCATGTGGCTTGCAGACATACATGAAAGCAGAACAACCATACACATAAAATAATAACAAATAATATCTCAAAAAAAATTACAGGACTAAGCAAACAAACAAAAAGCACCAGCTACCTGGAAGAAACCATTGTTTATTTTCTGAATGGAAAGCTCAGTGTTCACCACGTTTGCTTTACCCATGTCTAAATCTCTCTGAGCCATTTGTAATTTGTAGCCATCACCATACTTGAGCACACATGTTTGAAACTTAAGAATGCTCTCCACATCACCACGACACCATCATTGTGGTACTTTCTCAGTCTTTGCTTCTACCGAGTCCTCTAGCGTGTCGTCTTCTGTGCTGTTTCTTTTGAATAACTAGCACTGTCCCTTATTTTGACAGTAGAAGCAAAGCATTCAGGCTTGTTCCTGTCTCACCATTCCTGGGAAGCTTTGTTTTCTCCATAGCAACTAAAGTTTTTGAGAACAAAAACTGCAAAGAGAACAGTGAACTTGAAAACATAAACTAAGTCTCACCCTTCCCCTGTCCACAGCTATTGCAGGCTTCCTATTTTATGCCATGAGCTAATCCTGCTTGGGCCTCCCTCCATGTCCTCATCTTCTGATAGCTCACTGGCTTACATGGCCTGTTTTTAGTCTCCTAGTCATCATGGTGAAGAGCTCTCCTTTTTTCTTTGTTCATTTTAATCTCTCAGCCATGGGACACTATTTCCTCCTCAAAGAGGCCCCCTATAACCACACTGACTAAACATGCCTGATTTTCTGTCCTTATTCAGTGTGTTTTCATGGCCCTTACCTATTTGTATTTGTACGAAAGAATCCCTCTGCCATGCAGGAACTGGCAAATTTTGGACTAGCCCATTAGTTAGCTTTGCCTCTCCTAACTAGGAAGCATAAAGTAAATATCTAGTATCTAAACAGAATATTTAACAAATGATGGAAATGCCAGATGATAGTTTGAGGTGGTTATGATGTGTCTTCTAGACATCTGTGACCCAACTGTGATTGCAGAGGACTACAGCAGCATTAGCCATCACACATATGTGTTAGAGGAAGGGGGAGAGGGCAGAAAGAAAACAGCCCTTTAAGTCCCCTTACTTGGTGAGAGATGACTCAGTAGTTAAGAGCACTGCCTGCTCTTCCAGAGGACCTGAGTTCAATTGCCAGCATCCACAAAAAGCAGCTCACAACTGCCTGTGACTCTAGTTCCAGGGGATCTAATAGATGCATGTGTAGGCAAAACACTAATGCACACGAAATAAAAATAAATTAGTAATAATAAAAAAGAAGTCCCTTTACTTGCTACTGTCTCACCAGAGGCTTGAACTTTGTTTTACTACTCTCCTGTATTCCAGGTTTCCCAATTCAGTGCCCAGGGTTCCTTCACTGTTCAGGATGGGGAGAGTGGGCATGGGTGACAGGCAGCTAAGTCTAGAGTTTCAGGGTCAGAAATTAAGAGCACCAAGATATGGCAGTTCACTGTGGTATCAATACTCAGGAGGCTTAGACAGGAAGGTGTCCTTGAGTCCAAGGCCACATTGGGTCATAGAGTGAGAACCATGTCTCAAAAAACATAACAATGATCAAGTGTAGTGACATATACCTTTAATCCCATTATTCCAGAGGCAGAGGCAGGTGGATTTCTATGAATTTGAAGCCATCCTAGGCTACAAAGTGAGACTCTGTCTCAAAAAAAAAACCTAAAGCAAAGCCAGAACAGGGCTGGTGAGGTGGCTCAGTGGGTAAAGGTGTCTGCTATCAAGCTTGAAGGAAAAAGGCTCTAAAGACTCAAGTTCTGCAGTTTGTCCTCTAATCCCCATTCTTGATCACATATGCACACATGTAAATAAATAAATAGAAAAGATTTGATGGTAGAATTTCGGAAAGATATAGAACATTTGGCTTATCATTAGCTAATGTGATTGCTTGTTCGAGGTGTCCTATAGCCATTTACCTTGAATGCTATCTTTCTCTCTGCTCCAGATTTTTAAGTAAGCCACCTGTGTTTTGTCTCCTCCTTGTACAGCTTCAACAAGAAGCCCAAGCGGGGTATCCAGTTTCTCCAAGAGCAAGGCATGCTGGGAGCAACCATAGAGGACATTGCCCAGTTTTTGCACCAGGAGGAGCGGCTGGATTCTGTAAGTTGGGGCTTGGCACCACATGTTGCTCTGATGGCTGATGTTGTGTCTCTCTGGCTTGCACCTCCTGCTTGCCTGGCCCTGAGTGTAGAATGCTCTGAACCCTGGCTCCTGCAACCTTTCTCTTCTTTGGCACCGTACAGCATTCCTTGAT
The DNA here is from genome assembly GCF_907164565.1 of Psammomys obesus. Taxonomy (NCBI): domain Eukaryota; kingdom Metazoa; phylum Chordata; class Mammalia; order Rodentia; family Muridae; genus Psammomys; species Psammomys obesus. Next base: position 11,193,763 of record NW_026596234.1, on the reverse strand, counting down.
GAGAATGAGCATGGCTTTGACTCGCAGTTGTTTGAGGGACAGTGTCAGAATCCAAAGAGGTCCTTGACTACTGGAAGCTTTTCTCTGGCTGAGTGTGTCTACTGTCCCTCCATATTTAAGCCTTGTGTTTCTGCTTTTCCTCTCTCTCTGATAGGCAGTTCTGCATATGGAAGCAGGGGCAATCTTTCCCTGTTTCCCAGCAGTCAGCTGCTGTGGGCACTTAGGGCCTTTGTATTTCAGTCACCACCACCAGCCCTATTCCACCCCATTAGTGCTTTTTGCTGCAGGCCATATTTGGCAGTTTCTAGATGTAAGTGCATATACATGTTTCAGACCCAAGTTGGCGAATTTCTGGGAGATAGCATGAGGTTCAACAAGGAGGTAATGTATGCCTATGTGGACCAACTGGACTTCTGTGAAAAAGAGTTCGTCTCAGCCCTAAGGACATTCCTGGAAGGCTTCCGCTTGCCTGGGGAAGCCCAGAAGATTGACCGGTTAATGGAGAAGTTTGCTGCACGATACATAGAATGTAACCAAGGGTGAGCACTGTGGCTACTACTTCTTCCTTTTTGCAGATGGTTATTTTGACTTGATGTTTGAATTTAAGTGTTGCAATTCTGCTGAGACACTAAAATGTCTGGTCACTCTGTGGCAGGCTCTGCTAAGCAGTATCCCACATAAGACTTTGCAGCAACATTATTTATATCTGAATACTACAGACAATGAGGTTGGGAACCAGAAAGGTTAAATAACTTTCTAAGTTCTCATGGCTAGCTGGGCATGCTGACACTGAAGGGGTAGAGGAAGAGAAGTCAGAGGTGGAGGCAAGCCTGAGCTACCTTGTCTTAAACGAAAACAAGGGCTGGGATGTAGATCAGTAGTAGAGCACTTGCCTTAGATGCATAAGGCCTCGGGTTCAACCTCCAGCATTGAGGGGAGCAGGTTCCACATCTAAGAGTAAAAACTGTGCGTTTACTCTAGAAGAGCTTCATTGAAGAAGGGTGGTGCTTCTTTAATAGCTGGCATGGTGTGGGATGCACTGCTTCTTTGATTACATGCTGATAAATAAGCTATAGAAGTGGCTGTGTAACTTAATAAACCTTCCAACAAGTACTTGGTTTTATCTTGGGTTTTTTAATTTTTATTGTGTGTGTGTGTGTGATAATGTGGAGGGGCACGTGAGCCACAATCTGGGTGTGGAGGTTAGAGGACAACTTTGGAACCAGTTTGATCCTACCTTTATGTGATTTCTGGGAATTGAACTCAGGTCATTAAGGCAAATAATTTTACCTGCTGAGCCCTCTCACCAGCCCTAATCTTGGTTACTTAAAAGTCCGTTGCTGTTTTTATAGGAAATAGAGAAGTTTTGATCCTAACTGGGATGATTAGAAGAAAGAGTGATGGAATGGAAGTGACATATAGCAGAAGTGGGGACTAATTGAGGAAGGAAAAGAACTAGCTGGAGGGAGGAAAGCTTCATGGGGGAAACATGAGAACAAAATACAACGACAAGTATATACACAGAAGCTAAAAAGAAAGGGGCTAAGTGTTATTCAGTCCTCCTTGCATTCATCAGGCTGAATCAGTGATAGGCTTGTTACACATGGGAAACTGAGGCTCTGAAAGGTTGATTATCCAGTCCAAAATTAGTTAACTAATAAGTAGCCAAGTCAAAATGTCTGAGGAGTCATGGGCCCCCCTCTGCATGTACAGCTGTGAGTATCTAAATGCACTATGAACATGTTGGGGGAAGTGCTCAGGAAACATTTGGATGACAGTTTTGTCCCAGGTCAATTTCATTTTCATATGAATCAGTCCCAATCCTGCCAGATGGTCTGATTGGCAGAGGCAGCCTCTGGTTATCTGAACCTAACAGACAACTTGATATGAAGATGTGATGGCATGTTGCTAACTTTAAGTGTGCCCTCCAGAACCTGGAGACATCGCTCCATTACCTAGTCAGTCGATTCAGGTCCTGTCAGCTTTTGCTGTATTTCTTGGAATTTCTTTTCCTGGTGGAACAGTTTGTACAGACGAGTTTCCAGCTTCAGTTCACCTGTAATATAGCTTAGTGTCTATACAGTTCTGTCTTTCTTTCCTTACCTAAAATTAAAATGTCAGACCTTAAGCATATGCTTTAAAACAGTGCAAATATCTTGCTTTGTATTTTGGTTATTAAGTGTCAAGTGGATAAGAGAAACAGTAAATAACTAACAACCAAAAAGATTTTATGTGGTACCTCAGTGTCAGAGTTGATGCTCTAAAGTGGCGTCCCAAGAGGCCCCTGGCATGTAAAGGGTAAGGAGCCATTCATCCCAGGATGGCCCATAGCAGGCCTGGTACTTGTGAGAGCATCTCCTGGCATCTTGTGCTGTTTTTGCCTGTACTCTTGGCCAGGATGCTCCTTGAGTCTTTTTTTAATTACTTGAGGTTGCTTGACTCAGAGAAGCCTATGCTCTGCTACATGGGCTTGCTTAGCTCCTTTTGCACACTGGACTGTTAACTCTTATTTGGTGATAATTTTTGTTCGGAAGACTCTACCCTGGCTCCATATCATAGGTGCAGCAGGGCTGCTTTTGGTGACCTGTGTCCCCACTAGTGCCCTTCTCTCTGGCTTCATCACTGTAACCGTGCTTCTTATCTGGGTTCTTTCCTTCCAGGCAAACCCTGTTTGCTAGTGCTGACACTGCGTATGTCCTGGCGTATTCCATCATTATGCTAACTACAGACTTGCACAGCCCTCAGGTAAAATACCTCATCATTCATGTATTGTAGCAACAGACATGGCTGAATTTGTTTGAGCATTTTAGTGCTTTAATAAGGTTTTTTGTTGTTGTTGTTTTGGTTTGGTTTTTTAATTTCAGGTAAAGAACAAAATGACAAAAGAACAATATATTAAAATGAATCGGGGTATCAATGATAGTAAAGACTTACCAGAGGAATATCTGTCCAGCATCTACGAAGAGATAGAAGGCAAGAAAATTGCAATGAAGGAGACAAAAGAGCACACAATTGCAACAAAATCCACCAAGCAGAGTAAGGCCTGCCTACTGCATACTTGCCCATCAGCACTAACTTTCATTAAAATATAATTAAATCATTTTTCCCTTCCCTTATCTACTAACATCCCCTCCTGTGGGGACTCCCCACTCCCTCTCAGATTCATGGCCTCTTTTTCTTTAAATTGTTGTTGTTTCATATACATGTACATAAAAACATAAAATCAAATGTATAAATATAACCTGCTGAGGTGGTTTAGTATTGCTTGTAAGTAAATGATTTCAAGGCTGACCCCTCAGCCCTGGGGGAGATGAATTTTCACAGAGCAGTCCTTAGTTGCTTATAGTTCTTTGTCTAGGGGTGGGGCTCACCTCTGCCTTTTGAGTACATCAGAGAGTATGATTAAGTATGCTGCTGGTGGTAAATTTAATTTGCATATTTAAAAACCTGAATAGTAATGTGATTAAATTAATTATTATGATCATATGCTTATTTCATAATATGATTCTCGCTAGATTTGTAATTAGGAACAAGAAGGAATTTAAATGTATGATCTAAAAGCTAAATTATCCTCCCCAAAGTTCTCCGCAAAACTTTGAACTCATGGTGATTGTGTCAGTTGCTGCTGGAACTCTCAGTGAGCCCCTGTGGTGCTGTCAGTCTCTGTTTGAGAAGCTCAGGTGCAGAGCCTGAGAGCACAGGCCCTAGAGCCTCACTCGTGGAGCCAAGCTGCAGCTGTTACTTACAAGTCCCATCGCCCTGGCCAGGGTTAAGGAAGCATTCCTAGCCATTCTGCCTCATCATCCCCATTAAAAAAAATGGTAATATTTGTAACCGGTTCACAAGCTGATTGGAAGATTTGTGACTTAATTGGGCTTTCAAGGCGGTTCCTGACACACACCAAGCACTCTGTATGTGTCTTATTTCTTTGCAGATGTAGCTAGTGAGAAGCAAAGGCGGCTGCTGTACAATATGGAGATGGAACAGATGGCTAAAACAGCTAAAGCTCTGATGGAGGCTGTGAGCCATGCTAAAGCTCCATTTACCAGTGCCACACACTTGGACCATGTCCGGCCAATGTTCAAAGTGAGTATTCTAGGAAGTTAGTATGTTGCCAACCCTGATTCTGCATTTAGCTTGCTGTAAATGTCTGGAGAGATCACAGTAGGAGAAAATGGAGAGGAAAAACCAGGGTGCTTCCCTTCTCTAAGTGCCAGCAGTCATGAACTCCGCTGTCTCACTGTGTGGGTTGAAATCTTGGCTTTGCTACTTTGTAGCCAAGTGTGTTGTTTTTAAACAAAACGTTTGATTTTACCAATGAAGACTTCGGAGCCATATCCTGGGATGAAAGTCTATTAGTGCTTGGAGAGGCAGAGAAAGCACCAACCTGACTTTCTCCTCATGTGGTTGTCCCAAAAGAAGGCCCTTTCCGGTACTGTCCGCAAAACCCCTCATACTCAGTGTCCCTTACTTCTACTTTCTGTGCATCTCTGTATCTATCCTTCTGACTTCCTCTTACTCTCTACGGTTTTTTCCCTATGTTCACTTCCTGTCAACTGGTTGCTTGCTCTGTCTTTTGACCTATGGTTTACTTTATTTAATTCTGTTTACAATATTCAAACAGAAGCTCTTGGATTAAAGGTGTGTGCTAGGGGTGAGCCATACCAAAACTAGAAACAGGTTTTTCCAGGAAACAACACAATCTAGAGGTTCACAGTGTCATCAAATATCCTGCAACATTTCCCTTTTTATCTAAATAAAAACAAAAAAATTTACCTCTGACACAGTAAAACTGTTTACAATAATGAGGCTATATTTCTGCCAAGCTTTCCACAATGTCCAGCTTGTTTGTATTTGGCAGCTTTAGGGTTAAGTTTTTTTGAGTTCAAAGTTCAATAAAATGTCTGTGTCAGTCTCAGCAATTTGAATATCCTGAGTAGTTTGGAATCCAAAGCTGTTCTTTGGGTAGTATTTGTGAGCTTAGTGGCAATGCAGATTGGGTAGAACATATTAGTCAAAGTAAAGGTGTTTACTGTTTGCACAGACCCTGACAGCAGAAGAAACATGGCACAATTTTGTCCTATAGCGTTTCCAAAATGTAAATTTGTGGGGGGGGGGGGGGAGGTTATCTGTGCTGTTTGAGTCAGAATTTCTCTGTGTAGCCTTGGCTGTCTTACTAGCTTGGTAGACCAGGCTGGTCTCAAACTCACAGCAATCCACCTGCCTCTTCCTCCCTGAGAGCTAGGATCACAGGTATGTGACACCACTCCTGGCCAAAAACTTAAAACATTTTAAACCCCGTATTCAACAAATCTCCAAAAGGTTTGAGGACCACAATCTATTAAGTACAGCCAAGTTACATAAACTTTGTTCTTAGTTACTTGCTTCAGACTCAAAGCCAAAAACATGTTACAGGAAGCTAAATGAAGCTTATTTCTTAAATTAGTACTCTCTATGACCACTAATATCACAGTAGAAAGTTTGTATATACATAATAATTTTCTAGATTTTGAGATAATATTTGAACCTTAAGAAAAGTTTAAAATTTTAAAAATTATGAGATTAGGGGCAATATAATAGTCCTTTATTTTCTCTTTTCCTCTGTTCCATACCGGGTGGCTCTTCTGATATGAGACAAATATTTTGGATTTCCGTTAACAAGCATGCATGGGTTTAAAGAAGGAGAGAGCCGTGCTCCAACCCCAAAGCCAGCTTTAACTTTTAACTGAATTGAGACCACGTAAAGACCATCTGTCTGTAGAGGGCAGCAATACCGCTTGGCCATTTTACTCTTTCTTGGGACATTTTCTCTTGATGATCCATTTTTTTTTCTTCAGCTGTTTCACTTGTCTAGTGGTCTCCGGATTTCTTAGTTGGATGCTTTTATCTCCTGGAAAGATAAAAGCAAAACCCTGCCCTAACCCTAACTCTGGGAGTTCCTTTTTTGGCAGGTTATATCTTTCCTAGGGCAAATTTTTTGTTTGTTTGTTTGTTTGTTTGGCAAGAGAAAAGGTATAATCTTTTAATTAAAATTTTAAAAAATTCTTTTGAAAATTTGAAACTGAATATCTTAATATATGTGGATAAATATACCTGTATTCCCCTTTCTCTTTATATATAAATTCAAGATTTAAGTGTATTTATTTTTGGGTCACAAAGGACATTCACTTTGACTTTCAGCCTGCCTTTTGCAAGTGGCTTTTAAATTTAAATCACTGTAATTCTTATATGCCAGCTTCTGCCTCCCAAGTGCTATGGGTTTTTATAATAGTTTTTTTTTTTTTCATAAGGTTATCCTGGTTTAATTTGGTTCTCCATTTCCCCTTATTTTTTTAGTGTTAGGTGTAAGTTTTTTGAATGTGTAATCTATCATTCCTGATTTATTCTGAATTTATTCCCTGGCAAATTTTAATATTCTAGCTTTAATTAAACATAATGCCAAATTGTCTACTATTTCATTATTTTCAGATGTTTTATCTGTTTTACCTGTATGAACTTCCTTAAAATTTGATGTTCTTGCTAAGTCTTGCTAGATTTTGTCTTTTCCATTCATGCCTCCCATGACCAGATAGATATCTCTTTACCATTTTTCTGCCAGTTAGTGGTTTTCCATTTTGATGACCATATAACTGTATCATTGTACCATGAATTGGAGAAGATAAAGATTTTGCTTTTGCTTTCCTAGTTGTTTGTCTTATAGCCAATAGTACTGCATAGATTTTGTGGTTCCTTCCTCAGTATTGGCCATTCCATTCCCTGGCTGCTTCTTCCCATTAGTTTTGGTTCCATGAATGGTTGATAAACCATCAGTAAACCATTCATTAGCTAAATGTTGTGACCATTCTGTTGGTCTCCACAGTTTAATAGGTGCTTCTTTTGGGAGAGGGATGAGTGGTTTAGGGGTGGGGATTATAGGCAATTGAGGTATCTTCTTAATGGTGGAAATATGCTACCATATCCTGGACACAAAGGAATTCAGATAGGTACCATTTCCACTGTAATACCTTTCCTTCCATGGCTAAGCCTAGGAAGGACTCTGCCTTTGAAGGAATCTAATCCATCATTGTAAGGGATGCCCTTATGACCACTGGCAATGACTGAATATAAGGTTCTCCATAAAATGTTCAGACTTGTTTCTCAAAGAGAGAATATTTATTCTCTGTATATGGAAAGTGTTTGCAATAGAAGCCAACAGGCAAATGTTGGTGGACTCCTGTTTGCTATAGGGTCTCCAGTTGCCAATTCACCAAGAAATATATCCATAATTAGATATTAGTTCAATACTGATCAGATGTGCATCCACAAAGATGAGCTTAGCAGCAGTTGCAAAAGCTGCTCTTTGTTTGTGTCCTCATTGGAAATTAGCTGCCTTTCTAATAATGCTATAGAGGGTTTTTATAATGATCTGTAAATATAAATAATCTGTGGTTTCTAGTGTGCAGATATAACAATTCGGAGCTATATCTCAGTTTTGTCCCTGGATGGTAGGATTAAAGGCATGCCCCACCACTACCACCTTGTTCACTATAACTCTAGAATTTAGAAAATAACTAATTAGCCGGGCATGGTGGCACACACCTGTGATCCCAGCACAGCACTCAGGGAGGCAGAGGCTAACAGATCTCTGTGAGTTTGAGACCAGCCAGGTCTACAAAGTGAGTCCAGGACAGCCAAGGCTACACAAAGAAAACCTTGTCTCAAAAAAAACAAAAAGAAAAGAAAAAAGAAAACAACTAATTTATAGAGCCCCACCTGTCTCTGCTGGGATGAAAGGCATGGGCTACCACTGCCCTGCTCAGATATTTTATCTTAGCTTCAAATCACTCCAACTCTTAGAGATTTGGAAAACAAGTGTGAACTGTAGTAACCCCTGGAATTTACTTAAAACATTTTAGATCTCTTAATGGTATTTTTAATACCAAATAACAAAAACATCCTTTTTATTAAAAAGAAAACTTGGGGCTGGAGAGATGGCTCAGTGGTTAAGAGCACTGTCTGCTCTTCCAGAGGTCCTGAGTTCAATTCCCAGCAACCACATGGTGGCTTACAATTATCTATGCCCTCAACTGCTCTCTTCTAGCATGCAGGTGCGCATGCAGATAGAGCAGTAATATAAATAAATAAATAAAATCTTAAAAAAAAAAAAAAAAAAGAAAACTCAAGGACTGGGGGAGGGGCATGAGTGGGGAGAAAGGAGGGAGAGTGGGATTGGGAGGGGACAAAGGAGGAGGCTACAGTTGGGATACAAAGTAAATAAACTAATTAATTAATTAATTAAAAAATAAATTATTTAAAAAAAATTTTTTAAAGAAGAAAACTCAAAAGCTAATGTTCAAGATGGTGTAGGCCATATGGCAATCTTCTAACATAGATTTAAGATACGTAGTTTAAGAACACCCATTTTTCATTTTATGCCAGTAAGACAAGTATGCCTTTGGTAAATTACCATTTGAAAATATTATTTTTATTTTTATATGCCTAATCAAATGAAAGACATTTAAAAGTCTTTATAAGTTAATTTGGATTGAATGACCAAGCTGTCTGATGAGCTATCACCTCTCCTTATTCAGGAGATCTCTCCTGTTTGAATCTAATCTTTATCAGTCTTGATGGTATCCACAGCTTTTCTCCTGTGGAAACAAAGGCAAAACCTCTTCCCCAACGTAACAAATATCCCAGTTTCCATTTTGAGGACAACACTTCTTTAAAATATACAGGCTGATTTAATCCAGCAGTTTTTTCTACTATTCAGTGTCTCTCTGCAGCTGTTGTATCCAGCTTATGGACAGCCTGAACCGTCTGTGACTGTTCTTGATAATACCTTTTAATGTTTTTCTCAGAAACATTCTTGTTTCTGAGATTGGAGGAAACAGTTTGCCAAAATACTTGTTTTGACACAGAGCCTCACTATATAGCCTTGACTGTCCTTGAACCTGTTACATAGACCAGGCTGGCCTCTGTATCTCACAGAGATGCACTTTTACTATGATTAAAGGCCTGTATTGTTGAGCACAGCTCACTTACATGCTTTGTTCTGCAAAAACCAACTTTTTTTTATGATTTATTTATTCATTATTTATAGTCTTCTGCCTGCAGGTCAGAAGAGGGCACCAGATCTCATTATAGATGGTTCTGAGCCACCTTGTGGTTGACTGGGAATTGAACTCAGGACCTTTGGAAGAACAGCCAGCGCTCTTAACCTCTGAGCCATCTCTCCATCTCTCCAGCCCGCTGCATGCCAACCTCTGATTGTTTCTGGCTGTGTAGAGAACTGATTGTGTGGGACTAGTGAAGTGGCTCAGCATTGTGCACTGGTTGCTCTTGCAGAGGGCCAGGGCTCTGTTCCTAGTTACATTCCATAGCTCCAGTTTCAGGGGTCTGTGACACTCTTGTTTTACCTCAGTGGTAGCCAGGCACAAACAGGACATACATGTAGACAAAACATTCATATACATAAAACAAATCTTCAAACCTCCTGATTATCAATCCCCATATACATTTAGCAGGGAAAGAGATCATCTTTGAGTTACTAGTGATGTCTGCTATAGCTGTAAATATAAGTTGACTATATATTCATAGTGTTGTATATTTATGTTTATAGTGTATATTTATATTTATAGTGTTGAATAGTACATTTATAGTGGTCATAGTTTATAAGCAGCTGTTTCCTATTGTGAACGGACTAGATTGAGGTCAGTGTTACAGTGATCACAGCATCTTGGCTATTTCTGTAATTGGCATTGTATATATACTCTAAGTGCTCTTGCCATGCTGAAACTTAGTTTCTTGGCAGTTGGTGTGGACACCACTACTGGCAGCCTATAGCATCGGCCTGCAGAACTGTGATGACACAGAGGTGGCCTCCCTGTGTTTGGAGGGCATCAGGTGTGCAGTCCGCATCGCCTGCATCTTTGGAATGCAGGTAGGTAGAACTGCGTGGGTTTCCAGAGATACCATCATGTGTTTTTTTAGATTGTTAAAGCTTGGAAACTTCCAAGGGTTTCCAGTTGATGATGTTTATTTAGCAAACTATTTATTCATTCCCACTGAGAAACAACCCATGCCTTTATGCTAACAGTGGCTCCACTGGGGAGAATCCTGGAAATCTGGATTAAAACTAGATACTGGGCTAGCAATAATAAAACGGCCTCTTCGTCCATCTGCCACATTTACCTGCTCTGGCTGAGGGCATAACTGTCTAGTAAAAAGTGTGTGGTGTGATCAGCTGGCCAAAAGCCCTCAATTTTATTCTCAGCATTCCTACAATAGCTGCTGCTTTTTATAACCCATGTTTACTATGAGTTCCCTATCTCCCACCATGTTCTGGGGAAGTGGATGGTCTATAAACCTTGTTTGAATCCTGAAACACTGAACAAATCAATGCAGTCTTTAAGCTGTTGTACAGTCACAAGGTTGGTGTCTTCTCCACACCTTGCTTCTAGGTCAGTAAGAATCTGCCCATTAGTTTGTTCAAAAAGCTTCAGTCTTCTGTCCCCATTCAACTCTCTTACGTGTTAAGACCTGATGGTCTGAAGCTGGAAGTCAGGGTTTCAAAGCCCACTCTGATTTCTCCAGCCTGGTGGTGTTGGCCTCCAAATTCAAAGGCATAGCTTGTCTACTTACTTATACTTACCTTACAGGATTGTTGTAAATATCAGCACTTATTTAACAGTCTTGGCATCCAGCAGACAGATTAGAACACAGGACAGATAGACAGTCTGTGATTGAGGTCACTGCAGAGAACTCATTCTCAAGTGTAGTTGTGTATAGGAAGCCTCAGGTAGTTAGTTCAGTGCTGGAACCATTCCAGCATGGGATGGCTAGAGTGCTGGTGAGCCAAAAGCCTACTGTGTACTTTTGGAAATAGCAGACAAGCACAGTGTGCCAGCCTGCCACGTTAGTGGCCACACTGTGGGTAGAGTCATAGTGCTCTTTTGGGCTTCTCTTTCAGCTGGAACGAGATGCCTATGTTCAGGCTCTTGCTCGCTTCTCTCTGCTGACAGCCAGCTCCAGCATCACAGAAATGAAGCAGAAAAACATCGACACCATAAAGACGCTCATCACTGTGGCTCACACCGATGGCAACTACCTTGGCAACTCTTGGCATGAGGTATGTGTCTCTGCCTTTCCTCAGGATAACTCTAGACCTCTTACTCTTTTCATCTTCTGCTCAGTTCTATTAAGCCTCCCTTTAGCTCCTGAATCTTAAAGTTGCCCATGAAGACAGAGCTCGTGCCCTCTTACACTGATGGTAGAGAACAGATCAGCAAACACATAGCATGATGACAGACAGCAGTGAGCACAACTTGGGCTGGTGTTGGTGAGTGTGATCAGGAGAGTTTTAAGAAAGTTTTCTTGATAAGGGGAACACATGTGGTCACAGCTAAAGCTGGTGGGGCCAAAGTATTCCAGACATAACAGAAATGCAAAGACCCCAGAGCAAGACAAGAAGTGGCAAGGTAAAGGAACAGAGCAGAAGCCAGGGAGATTATGTGCGGAGTCTGAGGAAGAGAGTGGATAGGCAGGTTGGGGAACTGGAACCAGGTCCAACCACATAGGTTGAGTGGCATGGGAAATAGAGCCCCGCTAAGCAGTGTTTTTCTTTGTTGTACCCGCAATGAAGTTTGCAGATACACACACAGGTATTTCTGATGTATGTGTGTGACCCAACTGTACCAGTTCTGTTTGTTGTTCACTTTTTGGTTGTTGATGTTTGTTTTTGAGACAAGGTTTCTCTGTGTAGCTGTGGCCAGGCTAGCCTGGAACTCAGAGCTCCACCTGCCTCTGCCTCCTGAGTGCTGGATTAAAGTCATGTGCCGCCACTGCCCAGCTCTCAAGTTTATTCTTAGTGTAGAAAACTGCATGTTCCAGAAAACAGTAACTGTCTGAAGACTGTGGCATCCTCTTTCTGGCTGTAAAGCAAGGCTTCACTTTTCACATCTTCTTTTTTTAGATCTTGAAATGCATCAGCCAGCTGGAGCTTGCTCAGCTGATAGGAACTGGGGTGAAGACTCGCTACCTTTCTGGCTCCGGGCGGGAAAGAGAAGGGAGCCTGAAGGGCCACACCTTGGCAGGAGAAGAATTCATGGGTCTTGGCCTCGGTAAGACACCAGGCCCAGCTGGCCAGCAAAGACTCATAAGTTAACAGTGGTGAAGCTCTTCTTGTCACATCCATTTTCCAATCGCATGTCTCTGAATTCCATGGGCACTGGTCAAGTCACTTGACAGAGTCACATGTCACTGAGGTAGCCAAGGTTGCTGGGCCCAAGTACAGTGGAGCAGCGCAGTGCAGCCAGTACAGTTCAGGCTCTGACAGGATCTACTTCTTGTGTGCTCGGGGGTAAGGAGTGACTGCTGTGACATCCTGCACAGCCCACCAGTGTCCAGCACAAGAGCCACTGTGTGTTCTTGGAGCCCTTGGCCACTCACTTGCTTCAAGTTTGTTTTCCTGAGCACTGGGAGATTGTCTACAAGCAAGAGAGTCTATAGTAAGGATGTATTTTAAACCCAGAACGTAAGCTTGTTACTCTGTCAGCAGTGGAGCTGTTTGTTCTTGGCTTTGTTTTACTTGCACCCTGGTTCTCTTTTATGTCATTTGTATTTATTTGCCCAAGGCAAAGGGTGCTTCCTATTGTTTGTGTGCTTTGCTTTTTTGAGTCAGGTTCCTATCGCCGGTGCTGGCCTCAAATTTACTATATAGCAGGGGCTGGCCTTGAACTTCTCATCCTTGTGCCTCTGCCTTCTGAGTGCTAAGAATATGGGTGTGCACCACTGTGCTTAGCCTGGGTACTTTGTTCTAAATACTGGACAGTGTTTGGAGTTGTGCTGATTTTGTGCATTATGTTTTAGGTAATTTAGTGAGTGGTGGTGTGGATAAAAGACAGATGGCCAGCTTCCAGGAGTCCGTTGGTGAAACCAGCTCACAGAGTGTGGTTGTCGCGGTCGACAGGTAACGATTTTGTTCTCCAGTGGTGCTGTACCACCTGCACCTGGTGTCATTTAGTAGCTTCTGGGTGTGGTGATTTCTAATCTGTTCAGCTGTTAATGTTTTCTCTCTGCCTTTTCCGAGTACTTGAGAAATTTCAATTTCCTCCCTAGAATTTTTACTGGCTCTACCAGACTGGATGGAAATGCAATAGGTATGTATGACTTTAGTGACAACTATATGTGCTTCCCACTGTGATTGTGTGAGTGTTACTATATGTTGCTGCCTCTGTCCTGTAGTTGACTTTGTCCGCTGGCTATGTGCTGTGTCAATGGATGAGCTGGCTTCTCCCCACCATCCTCGCATGTTCAGCCTGCAGAAGATTGTGGAGATATCATACTACAACATGAACCGGATCCGGCTGCAGTGGTCTCGGATATGGCATGTCATTGGAGATCATTTCAATAAGGTAACTGCTCAAATCTAAAGACCACTTTAGCGACAGCTGAAGGAAACTGGGTGCTGCATTCAAGAAAGAAGTAATGTCAGGCAGGTGGATCTCTGAGTTCCAGGACAGCCTGGTCTACAGGGTGAGTTCTAGAATAGCAAGGACTACACAGAGAAACCCTTTCTGGAAAAATAAAACAACGACAAAAAAATGGAATCAATAGGAAGTGTTGACCCTTTTTTTTGGAGGGGGGAGTGTCTCAATTTATTTTTTCCTGTGAAATCAAGGACAGTTTGGTAAGATTAATGTTCTTATATTTGGATAGGAGTTGTGTAGCATGAATTAAAAATCTAGTGATACTGAAAATACTTTATAATCCCCATATCCATAGGTGGGACTCTAGCTCAGTTGGTAGAGTGCTTTCCTACCATGCACAAAGTCCTGGATTCAGTCCCCAGCACTGCATACATAGGACATGGTGGTGCAGGCCTGTGGTGCACGCCTATAACACATACCTGCAATTTAGCGTGCTCATCACTGGATATGCAGCAAGTTCTAAGCCAGCCTGGATACATGACCCTTTTTCTTTCTTTTCTTTTCTTTTTTTTTTTTTTTTTTTTTTTTCTTCTTTTTTAAAGGTCTTTGAGACAGTTTCACTATGTAGCTCTGGCTGTCCTAGAACTCACTATGTAGATCAAGTTGATTTCAAACTCACAGAGATCGCCCTGCCTCTGTCTCCCAAGTGCTGGGATTAAAGATATGCATCACCATGTGCAGCCAACCTGTGCATATTATTGCCACTCTGTTTGAAAAATAACCCCATATCCAGAACAGGCTAACACCACAAATGTTAGTATAGTGCCTGGACAAACCTGCTGGTGCATGGAAGCATAGGAAATCCCACAATCTCCTCGTGAGACCCATGGTAAAGCCGTGCTCACACTCTGTTCAGTATCAAAACTTGTTATACACAGGCCCCCATTGCCAGTCTTCTTCCAAAACCTTGTTGGAAAATTGTCATTTGTTTTTAAGTCAGAGACAAGCCAGAGACATCCAGAACAAATGGGCATTCTAAAACCCAGCTATTGGAGTAAGCCAGCCATGGCTTCAGTTCTCCACTCAAGGTTTCATTCTATTCAGAGGGCTAGTGATATGACTCAGTCTCCAAAGTGCTGGGCGTGCAAGCATGAGTTTGATCCCCAGCACCAACATAAAAACTGGACTAGGCAGTGCATATCTGTAACCCCAGGTAGTCTCAGAAACAAGCTCCTTAGAGCTCATTGGCCAGCCATTCTAGCCAAGCCATAGGCTCAGGATTGCTGAGCAACTTTGTCTCAGTGAGGTGAAAACAGTGGAGGAAGACACCCAATTTCAACATCTCGCTTCCACATGCACTGCACACAGCCCTATACACACATATACATATACCACAAACATACAAAATAAATACTTACAGAACAAGCATGTGCCAGCACACATGCCAGTGTGCACACCCGTAATCCCAGCCCAGGAAGGAGGCTGGAGGCTTGCTGCTCTTTCATCATGACACTTGTACAACACTGGACAGGTCTCAGCCTAGAAGAACCTTTTTCTGTCTTAGATGAACCTTCCAGAGTGATTGCAGGTGGGCTGCCTGTGATATATAGCCCTACTTGCACAACCGTTCTGAAGCTGCTTTTCACTTTCTATTCTTCTAGGTTGGCTGTAACCCCAATGAGGATGTGGCCATCTTTGCTGTTGACTCACTGAGGCAACTCTCTATGAAGTTTCTGGAGAAGGGAGAATTAGCCAATTTCCGATTTCAGAAGGATTTTTTGAGGCCATTTGAGCATATTATGAAGAAAAACAGGTAATACACATTACTGTAAAGACCCATTGGTGTCTAAAAGTCTCTGCTACCACTAGCCACATGATGAATTTTTTCTCTCTTCTTGGTGGTAGGTTGAACAAGTACGTAAGAAATACATAGTTCAAGGACTTGGGATTAGCTTAGCCCTTACTTAGAATATCTGCAGTCCTGGTTCAATCCTAGTTGGCATCCCTCCTGCCCCCACATGTATATATCTGTGTGTGTGTGTGTATGTGTAAGTATATGTACATAGAAATCTCCAGTAAGCTTGAAAATTCTGTATGGGAAAACCGGGAATTGTGTTTTATGAGGTTTGGAATTGGCTATGTAGGCAGTCAGCCCTTCTTTGCTGCAGGTTACATCTTTACTTTGTGTGCTTTCTCTTTACTTCTCTGAATCGCTGCTGTGTGGTCAGTGAACGGCCCGTGCAGCCTGTTTCTTCCCACTTGTGAGAAACAGAGTTTCTCCATGACTGTGTGGCTTGCTAGCTTTGCAAGCATGTATGAGCATCTGTTACAAGTACCCAGGTGATACTGTGTCCAACCTTGCTTGCTGGGCCATTTATCCTATCATCATATATATATATATATATATATATATATAAAATTAAAAATATTATATTTTAAATTACATATGTATACTCTCATCCATGTTTTGTGCTTAATCTGAACATATACCCTGCCTCAAAAGAGGATCGATTGAGTCTCAAGGATTTAGTGACTGATTTGGTAGAATTGTGGTGCACTGAAATGAGGGCAGAAAAGCTGGCAAAGTGGCTTCAGCCACAGGCTGTGCATTGTCACTGAATAAGAAGTCAGAGATAGACATTCTCAACTCTGGCTCCACAGCCCAAATCCTTATGAATCCAGATTCGTCCAGTCTGTAGTTTTTACGAAAGCAGAGTCACAACTTTTTTTTTTTGACCTGACAGCTTCATGACTGCAAGATGAGCTCTCTGATTCTAGAGTGCCATAGGAGGAGAGTACAGAATGCTCTGTGCTTTAAAATGTGAGTTTCCAGTGTGATGTCTGAAAGGGCAGAGTGTCTCTATCTTCCCACTCTCCCACCTCTTGCCCAGGTCCCCGACCATCCGGGACATGGTGATTCGATGCATCGCCCAGATGGTGAGCTCCCAGGCAGCCAACATCCGCTCAGGCTGGAAGAACATCTTTGCTGTGTTCCACCAGGCCGCCTCTGACCACGATGGAAACATCGTGGAGCTGGCCTTCCAAACCACTGGCCACATTGTCTGTAAGTATCTCAGTTTACTCCTGTCTGACATCCCACTTGAAATCTAGCAGATGGTCCCTTACTCTTATGAGGGCTTCCTTGCTCTAGTTCTGCAGTTATGGGATGAACATGCTGGGCAGGGTTGAAAGCACTTGGCATGTCTTCATCTTTTATTATTATTATTATTATTATTATTAGTAGTAGTAGTAGTAGTAGTAGTAGTAGTAGTAGTAGTAGTAGTAGTTGTTTTCTAGACGGGGTTTCTCTGTGTATTCCTGGCTGTCCTGGAACTCTCTCTATAGACCAGGCTGGCCTCGAACTCAGAGATCCGCCTGCCTCTGCTTCCTGTGTGCTAGGATTAAAGGCATGCGCCACCATACCTGACCTGGCATGTGTTCATCTTTACAACACTCCAGTGAATGAGACACAGTTGGTTCTCAATCCTGGCAAGTCTCATGTCTGAAGCTGCCAGCTCACTACAATGTAGCTCTAATCCCCACCCTCTACCACCGCCCCCCTCTCTACTTTTGTGGTCTTTTGCTAACATGTGGGTATGTGGAACAGCAGAAAACCCGTCACCCAAGATACAGTCTGAGCTGAGGTAGAGCAAGTTGGTACTGCCAGCATGACAAGCAGGGGTCCTTCCAACAGTCTGCCAAGTGCCACAGTTTTTACCTTTTCATACTTTCTGTTGATGATTTCACTTTGAAAATGGCCCAGAGTATGGTGCTAAGGCTGGAGGATGTACTGATGTGTCTTGTACAGAAAGACAAGTTTGCTGCAGGCAGGAGTTGTGGTGCTGTTGGCTGTTACTTTAGTGCTGATACCTTATCAGTGCCTATTACACAAGGCACTGTTTTGAACACTGCTAAAACAAGGCTCACGGTCACTGGTTGATGAGAACATGACACTTACAGGAAGCTTCTCTTTCCCCTGGGAGCAGATGTTTAATGTTCCATATTTGTGTTCATGGACATTGTAAACAGAACTACTGTAACTTTTGTTTCCTCCATTTTATCATAGAGGAAATTGAGGCACAGAAGTATAACAGCTGTGAAAAGCCCTGACCTAATTAGATTCATGAAGGCAGTTGTCCCTGACCTCCATTTCTAAACCCTGCTGCCTTATGTCTCCCCAGCTACCATCTTCCAGCACCACTTCCCTGCAGCCATTGACTCCTTCCAGGATGCTGTGAAGTGCTTGTCTGAGTTCGCCTGCAATGCTGCTTTCCCTGACACCAGCATGGAGGCCATCCGGCTCATCCGTTTCTGTGGGAAATATGTCTCAGAGAGACCTCGGGTGTGTCTCCCTTCCTTCCTTCTGTGGGTGGGACCAAAACCTTTGCTACTGACAAAGCCCTTCCCACCGGTGTTAGAAAAGCGTGTCCAAGGCCAGGTAGTGGTGTCATACAACTGTAGTCCCAGCACTCAAGAGACAGAGGCAGGTGGATCTCTGAGTTTGAGGCCAGCCTGCTGTACAGAGCAAGTTCCAGTACAGCCAGGAAAACCCTGCCTGGGGTGGATGAAAGTCGTAACCACCGCTGGGTTAAGATTTTCCGTGCTGTGTATACATGGCATTTATTCATACTGATGGGTTTTAATAATGATAGCTAATGGTTCTTTGTTTACTTTAAATTACATTCTATTAAATTACATTACATGCATGTTGTGTTTGTGCCTGTGTGTGCTGTGTATGTTTAGGGGTGGATGCCATAGCGTATGTGTGGATGTCAGAGGACAACCTACAGGAGTCTGTTCTCTCCTTTCACCATCTAAGTCCTGGTGGTTGAACTCAAATCGTCAGACTCAGTGGCAGGTACTTTAAAACTGAGCCATCTTGTCAGCCCGCACTGTCTTGTTTGGCATTTTAAACAGCATCTTGGAGCTGGAGAGGTTGCTCAGTGGTTGAGAACACTTACTGCTCTTCAGAGGACTTGGGTTCAATTCCCAGGACCCACACGGCAGCTCACAACTGTAATTCCAATTCCAAGGGATCTGACACCCTCACACAAATATACATTCAGGCGAAACACCAATGCATATGAAATAGAAAGACAGACAGCCCCTCAGGATGTGCAGAGCCTGCCGGGCCCTGGTTACATGATGGGCAGTCACTTAGGTTGTCAGCCCTGCGCCCCAGGCAGCTTCTCAGTAAAATGGGCACATACCAAGCATTTGGTAACTAGTAGCTGCGGCTGTTGAGTACTGTGTTGCAGTAATGTTCCGGAAACACAGGTATTGTGAGTAATTGATCTTTAGCACTCTTCTTAATATAACACCCTACCCCATGGCTCCTGTGAATCTGCCTCATTCATGGGGGAAAACACCTCCGGTGTGCAGGTAAATGTCTCTCTTGGTCTCTGGGATTTTCCTTTTTATGCTGTTGAGCAAAGAATTTGATGAAAAGAGATTGTCTGGAGCCTCAGTTGCCTCTTTGATCCCTACTGCTTGCTTAGTCTATGTCTGAGAAATGATTTTCATTGCAGGTACTACAAGAATACACGAGTGATGACATGAATGTGGCTCCTGGTGACAGGGTCTGGGTCAGAGGCTGGTTTCCCATCCTGTTTGAGCTCTCCTGCATCATTAACAGATGCAAATTAGATGTGCGCACAAGGTAACTGAATCCCCAGGGAACCTGGACCTTGACATCACTAAAATGAGTCAGCTTCTTGCTCCCTATAGCTTTGTTCCCTCCCCCATCTCAGTTTTGGAGTTTTCATCCCCATCTGCTCTCCTGCTTTTCCTCCAGAGGACTCACGGTCATGTTCGAGATCATGAAGAGCTATGGCCACACCTTTGCAAAGCACTGGTGGCAGGACCTGTTCAGGATTGTGTTTAGAATTTTTGACAACATGAAACTCCCTGAGCAACAGTCAGAGGTGGGTGATGGCAACAGTATTGCCTGTGAGTGGATGTGATGGGGCCCAAGGCCTGGCTGGCCATCCTGGGGGTGTATTGCCAAATAATGGGTTTGAAAGCACAGAACTATTCAAGGTGCTTTTACAAGTGGACAAAAGGACTGTCCCTCCTAGACCAGTGTCAGCTAGTCCTAAGAGATCCCTTTCTAGGGAAAGAGAGGAAGTAACTCATGGTGTGTCCACCTGGCCCTGGACACTGCAAGCCAGTTCTGCAGGCTTGTGGCTGCTTGTGTGTGTTGTTTGATACTGTCACTGGGCCCTAAGGACTCACAGGGGCAACATGGGCAAAACAAACCCTCCCTCCTCCTTTTTTTTTTTTTTTTCCTCCCAAAACAGGTTTTTTTCTATGCAACAGCCCTAGCTGTCCTAGAACTCGCTTTGTAGATCAGGCTGGCCTTAGACTCACAGAGATCCTTCTGCCTCTGCCTCTGCCTCTGCCTCTGCCTTCTGAGGACTGGGATTAAAGGCATGTATCACTATGCCTGACTGGCCCTTTTTTAAAGTTTTGTTCCAGGAACATCATTTCTCCCTTACCCCAACATGAATACCCTGCTTAATAACCCCAACATAAAGATAGCATATGCTTAATATGAAATTTGTGGATATACAAGGTTCACACCTCTATCACATAGAAGCTGAAGCTACCACTATGCGGTGTTTTCTTAGACATAGTTTATATGGTTGGAGTCATAGCATAGAATTCTGTCCTGTTCTTTAATGTTAGAGTAAATTTTTTCCTTATCATCAAACAGATACAGATTCATTTCAGAAAAATGTTTGGGGCCTGGAGAGATGGCTCAGCAGTTAAAAGCACTGACTGCTCTTCCAGAGGACCCACATTCAATTCTCAGCACAGACATACATGCAGGCCAAACACCAATGTTCATAAAATAAAAATAAATAAAAAAGAAAAAAAATGCTTGGCTAGCATGCAGGAAGTATGTGGCACACACGTATAAGCTCAAGGGATCTATTTGTTTCTGCAACCCCAGACCCCCAACGCTGGCTTTTTACATAGATTCTAAGGATTGAACTCAGGTCTTCATACTTGCATGGCTTTCCCAGCTGTGCCACCTCCCCAGCTCTTCAGTGAGACTTCTTGAAAATCGCTTGTACTTGGGTTCTTCTTTCTTTCCTTGAGGACTAGAAGCCTGAAGGCCATACTTCTGAACTCAAATCAATATACCTAGTTACTTGCATGTCTGTCAGCAGAATATGAAAATTCCTGTGTCTCCATACCATCCCAGCAGTTTACATTTTAATTTATTTCATTGCTATGCATAGGCCAAAACATATGACAGAGGTTCTTATTGGCTACTGGGGCTGCGTGTTTCCTGCCACCACTGATCACATGATTTTCCTATTACGAACTGGCTTTTTGTCTGTGTTATTCACCTTTTTCCTGTTGGTTCCTTTTCTGTTTGTTGAGGGTCTGCATTTGTTTGGGTGTTGTTTATTTATGGGTTTTTTGAGGCAGGGTCTTGTTCTCTAGCCTAGACTGGCCTGGAAATCACTTTGTAGTCATTTCTTTTTTGTTGTTATTTTTATTTTCGTTTTACTTAGTTTTATGTGTATGTGTTTAATTTTGGGGGGTAGGGGAGGCTGCTGTTGAGACAGTGTTTTTCTTTGTAATGTGTTGCCCTGACTGTCCTAGATCTCACTACGTAGACCAGGCTGGCTTCAAACTCTACATCTCACAAAGATCCCTCTGCCTTTGCCTCTGCCTACCAGGTGCTGCGATTAAAGGCGGGTACCACCATGCCCAGCTTAAACTTTTTCTTATATAGTACATTTTGATCATGTTTCTTTTTGTCTTAAAAAAAAAACACAAAAACAAAATCAAAACAAACAAGCAAAAGATAAACCAACAAACATGAAGTCCACCAAAAAACCCCATGGAGTTCATTCTGTATTGGCCTTCACTGAAGTGTGTGGCTCCCATATCCAGTGTCACTGCATTGAGGAAATCGGATTTCCCCTTTCCCAGCAGCTATCAATTGCAAATTTCTTTTTGGTCAGAACACAAGCATGTTCACCCACGCCTGTGCAGGTCTTCAGCACTTAAGTTACCGAGTCTTTGAGTTTTGTTTCTTTCTGGCTTTTACTTTGAGAACTCTGTTTAGTGACTCTTTCCTTTTCTGTGCCTTTGTGAACATTTTCATATTTCTCTGGCACTTTTATGCAGTCATTTAAAAAAAAATACAACTTTGTGTGTGAATGTACAGAGGACAGGATAGGGTATTGGGTGACTCCTCTTCACACTCCATCTATTGCTTTGAGGCAAGGTCTCTTGGTGAATGTGAGGCTCACATTTTCTCTATTTAGCAAACCCCGATGATGATAATGACTTCACTTGTTCCCCCAGAAATGGGATTACTGGGGTACTTGGGATGCCCAGCTTGTTGCTTGGGTCTGGGATCTGAAATTCCAGTTCTCGTGATTCCGTCGCAAGTGCTCTTAACTGCTGAGCCATCTCTATCAGACCGTGAAGTTTGCAGAGTATGAATGTCATGGTGATGAGCAACTTCCTCAGCAAACATTTGCCTGTTCCTGCAGGGTCTGAGCCTGAAGGTATTGATTCTGAGTGAGTGGGTGTGGACAGTTTTGAGACAGTGATCTTGCTGCTAAATGACAGTTTAGCTTACATGAGTAGCCATCTCACTACAGAGGCTGGTTTTGAAGATTCCTCTTTTTTTTTTTTTTTCCAGAAATCGGAGTGGATGACAACTACCTGCAATCACGCACTGTATGCTATTTGTGATGTATTTACCCAGTTCTATGAGGCTTTGAATGAAGTGCTTCTCTCCGATGTGTTTGCACAGCTGCAGTGGTGCGTGAAACAAGGTATTCAGTGAGTCGGGAGAGGGGGCAACATTCCTCTCACAGAGTCTTAATGAAAAAAAATTTTTTTCTATAAAGGGGACACTTTGTATAATTTAATCCATTAGTCCCTTTCCAGTCCCTTTGGTTTATAAAAGCACATTTTAAAGATGGATTTTATTGTTTTTGTTTGAAAAGGTGAGATGGACTTTTGTGCCTTCAAGTTTTCATTTATTTATTTATTTATTTACATCCTGGCCACAGTTTCCCCTCCCCCGTCTACTCACAGCCTGAGTGTCCTGTCTAATCCCATATTCACCCGCTCCGTGTACCTCTCCCCTCAAGTCTTATGTGTTTGTAAATTTTTGTAGTTTAAAAAAAAAAAAAGTTTTTGTTTTGTTTGGTTTGGTTTTCAAGACAGGGTTTCTCTGTGTAGCCTTATTCTGGACTTGCTTTATAGAGTAGACTGGCCTCAAACTCACAGAGATCCTCCTGCTTCTGCTCCCCAAGTGTTGGGATTACAGGAGTGTGCCACTGCACTTGGCAGTAAAATGTTTTTAAAAGTACTTTTGGAGTCAAGATGGAGTTAAGCTTCATCAGTGGAGATCCTTTTGTTTGAATAGTTATGTGTTCACGTTAGTGTATATCAGATAAAGACCATGTATCCATTCTCAGATCTGGATCCCATTTTGGCCTAGGACAAAATTAAATTCAGTGAAAAGTGACTTTTTTTGTTTGCTTGTTTTTTTTTTTTTTTTTTTTTGTGACAGGGTCTCTCTGTGTAGCCCTGGCTGTCCTGGAACTTGCTCTATAGACCAGGCTGCCTTTGAACTCATAATCACCTGCCTCTGCATTCCAGGTTCTGGGGTTAAAGGTGTATACCAGCATACCTGCCTGGCAGAAAATTTATTTCATTTTAAAGTAAGCAGCAATCAGTTGTACTATTTTGGTGGCAAAAATTGGAAAGGTAGTTAATGTTTAAATCAGAAACACTCTTTTTATGCATCTTATACCATTTCCTGTATTTGAGCCAATCAGAGTAACAAAATGCTGAGCTTCCTCTATTCCTACCAGCAAAACTGACTGAATCACTGTGCTTTGTTAAAAATACCTTTTTATTTTTATTTTTTTAATTTTATGTGCACACGTATTGTCCCTACATGTATGTCTGTGCACCATGTGTGTGCCAAGTGTCCATGAAGGAAAGAAGAGAGATCCCTTTCTGGGATGGAGTTACAAGTGGTTGTAAGCCACCCTGTGCTGGGAATTGAACCCAGGTCTTCTGGAAGAGCAGCCAGTGCTCTTAACCACTAAGTCATCTCTCCAGTCACAATTTGTGCCTCTTAATGACATAGTTCAGCTATAATATTTAACTCCTGATAGCCTGGTTTCATTAACACTTAGAGACCTCCAACTACAATCCCCACCTCACACTGTCAGATAAGGACCATGGATCCATCAGACATGGATCTCATTTGGTTGGTATCAAGACAACAGTTAAAGTTTAATAACAGATGCTGTTGAATTTTGCAGATAATGAGCAGTTGGCTCGATCAGGTACAAATTGCTTAGAGAACCTAGTGATATCCAATGGAGAGAAGTTCAGCCCTGCTGTCTGGGACGAAACCTGCAATTGCATGTTGGATATTTTCAAAACCACCATCCCACATGTGTAAGTGCTAAGGCAGTTGGTTATGTAGTGTCCATGTGTCTAGGGGACATGGCCAGGCTCCCAGGTGCAGCTCATGCTCATCTTTGTCTTCTCTCCTGTTCCCTCAAGTTTGCTGACATGGAGACCTGCAGGAATGGAAGAAGAGACAGCAGATAAACATTTGGTAGGTTCCTTTATTCTTTTCTCATGTGTTGATAAGGAAGTCAGCTTAGGCTAACGAGATGGCTCAGTGGCTATCAGTGGCTAAAAGTGCTTGCCACCAAGCCTAGTGACCTGAGCTCAGTGCCCTAGACCCACATGGTGAGGGGAGGGAACTGACTCCTACAAGTTGCCCTCTGTCCCCACAGACATAACCTGGCACATGGCCCCCTTCCTTCTCCACCCCAACATACAGAATAAGCAAATACAATCTAATTTAAAACATTAGTCAGCCTATATGTTTTGAAGCTTTCTTACACAGTCTAAAATTAATGTGCCTTCTGGGTGTGATCATATACACCTTTTATCCCAGAGCTTAGTTAGGGCCAAAGTAGGCATATCTCTGTGAGTTCCAGGCCACCTGGGGATTCATCGTGAGCCTCTCTACTCCCCCAAAAGAATTATTGTGGACCTTTATCATTTCCTACAAAGTACAGAAAGCATTTTTTAAAAAATAAGTCTCTTTCAGGGCATTGGTGGCACATACCTTTTATCCCAGTACTCGGGAGGCAGAGGGAGGTCCATCTCTAAGTTCATGGCCAGCCTGGTCTACAGAATGAGTTCCACAGAGAAATTGTGTCTTAAAAAAACAAAACAAAGCAAAAAGCCTCTTTACTCTTCATGCATTAAAAAGTACTGTGTGCATTTCTTGCTTGTGCCTTGTGTCTTCTAATGCCATGGACTTGCACTCAGTTGAAATGGAGATGGGTGGGCACAAAGCCTTGTGGGCATGTTTCTGTGTCTTTAAATATCTTTGAGAATGGCCTTCGGTTGGGCTGCGTGTTACTGTAAGTTTGTTCTCTCTGGAAACAGCCCCCTTGAATGTTATGAACAGCTCCTTGTTAATTGTTCTCCTGAATTAAAGTGCCCTGCTCATCAAAGAAATGATCATCTTCTATTTTTTTTTGGGGGGGGAGGTGAGTGCAGAGCCACCGAGGCATTAGATCCACTGGAGCTGGAGTCACAGGAGGTGGTGAAGCCACCTGACATGGGTGTTTCACATGGGAATCGAACTCTGCTCCTCTGCCAGAACAGTCAGTATTCTTAACCCCTAAGCCATCTCTTCAGCCTTCAAAGTTGTAAATTATAACCTTTCTTTAAAACTCTTGGTTTTACTACTTCTGCAGGAAGGTATGTGAATTTGAAATTAATTCATTTGAATTTCCAAGTAACACTAAGATTTTAAAATAACCATTAGATTTTAAAAGGGTTTGGGACTTGAACATGAAGATGAATTCAGTCAAAGTTTATTTAGTTTTTATTTTTGAAGTTTTTAAAACGTGTGTGTGTATGTGTGTGTGTGTGTGTGTCATAGGTCAGCAGACAACTTGGTTCTTTGCTTCACCATGTGGATTCCAGGGATGAACTCAGGTCATTATACAGATAGTGGCAAATGCTTTTACTTGCTGAGCCATCTCACTGGCCCAAGAGTTTATTCAGTTTAAAGCATGGTATGGAACTTTGTTGAGACAAGGGGGAACCTTGTCTCAAAAACCTAAAAAATAAACATTTTCTTTTTTTTTTAATTCTGTGTCTCTGTGTGTGTGTATGTGTGTGAGTGTGTGAGAAAGAGAAAGAGAACATGC
Source organism: Psammomys obesus (assembly GCF_907164565.1). Lineage (NCBI taxonomy): Eukaryota > Metazoa > Chordata > Mammalia > Rodentia > Muridae > Psammomys > Psammomys obesus. The sequence goes on along the minus strand of NW_026596234.1, from coordinate 11,168,115 downwards.
CTGCTGTGGTGCACATGTGGAGATGAAAAGAAAACTTACAGGAGTAAGTTCTTTTTCTGTATAGCCCTGGCTGTCCTGGAATCACTCTGTAGACCAGGTTGGCCTCTAACTCACAGAGATCTAACTGCCTCTGCCTCAAGAGTGCTGGGATTAAAGGCGTGCACCACTACCACCCAGATAAATCACCCTTTGTTTTTAAATTTTCATTTTAATATCGGTAGAAGGAAAAAAAAAAAAAAACAGCAACATTACTGATTTAATTTTAAACTTGGCCTGATTAAAAATTCTGTCACTTTCAGACCTGGTGGTGAGTTTGAAAAGAAGAATGTGAAATTTTAACTAATTTTAACATGGACCATTACTGTTAAGAGTCATCTCTGTGCTGGGCACTGGAGAAGAACAAAGATTGACCTTTTTTTTTTCTGATTTACATTAGGATGTAGACATGGACCGACAGTCTTTAAGCAGCATAGACAGAAATGCCTCCGAGAGAGGACTGAGCCAGATCTCCAACCCCACAGATGACAGCTGGAAGGGTGCACCATATGCAAGTAAGACCTTTTGTTGTGGGTGCAGTTTCAGTATTTCACTGGACAACATGTATGTGACTCAGATATTTGAAAGCACAGAAGTGCCAACAGGATATACCTCTCTCCCGGCTTCTTCTGTCTTCTGTGCCACAGTGTTTCCAGACTCTCTCGCCTTTCTGGAGTAATTTTATCCATATGCCTGCAAATACGTGCACAGACACATTCACACGTGTGCACACATACATGCCCTCCTCGCCTTTATGCCAGTTATGAGATGGTATGCAATAGTCCCTTTCACTTAGTGCATCATTAACTATCAATACATAAAGTTTTCACATTTTCATACCGTTGCCTGTTATCCCAATAAATCTTTGTTTAGTGGGTCTTAATAGTGGGCACCTGCAGTTTTATTATTCTCTCATTTGTGACTGTCACCCTTGTGTACTGTTCTGCATGACATAACACACATCCTAGAAATTAACTAGCAGTGGGGTCAGGGGGTAAGAAGAGCATTTGGTATTTTGACAGGTGTTTCCCGATTGCCATCTGGTAAGGTTGCACATGTTTGCATGATCTTTGGGAATACCCAAATAAAATTATATGCCTCTGGAAGGATTTTCTCTTTTAAATTATGATTGACTGGTATGAGAACCCACTCTGCGTCTGTCACACTCACCTGCGGCTGTGGTGCTCTGCAAACCAATTCCAGTTCTTTTCTGATTTGTCTCTCACTGTTGCTCACAGGGTGTTTTGCTCTCTCATTTTGAAAGTAGCTTTAAGAACTGGACTGTGCACTAGAGAAAGAGGACTCAGTGGTTAAGAGCACTGGCTGTTCTTCCAAAGGTCCTGAGTTCAATTCCCAGCAACCACATGGTGGCTCACAACCATCTATAATGAGATCTGGTGCCCTCTTCTGGCCGGCAGATACACATGCAGGCAAAATACTGTATAAATAATAAATAAATCTTTAAAAAATAAAACAACTCCGAAGCACCACAGTAGGATAAAGCAGAGTATAATCCCTGTTATCTTATTCAAGTATAAAAGTTGCCTTGAACCCCATTAGAAAGGCCCCTGGGACTAAGGCGTTGTCTTTTGGTCACTGATCACAGCCACTCCCCAATGCATCCAGGGGAGAAGGGTGTCTGATTTCTCATCGCCTCTAAGTTGGACAGGGTCAAGTATAAATTCCTTTCAGTAGAACCACTCAAGGCAGCAAGTGTCTGCATCTGAAGAGAGTTCGGACCAGAGACCCTGCTGTGCCTCCAGCCAACAGTTAGTTCTTTCTCTGATTTCCCCAATTCTACCTCCCTTCTGAGCCCCAACTCTTTTTACAATTTCAGATCTTTGTTTTGTTTTTTGAGCCACAATCTAACATTGTAGCCCAGCTGGCCTGAAACTTAACAAGCCTCCCATTCCCTGCCATAGCCTCCAAGAGTGTGATATGGCCACCATACCAGGCTATATGGTTTTGGTTTGGGTTGTTTGTTTGTTTGTTTGTGACAAGCTCTCTACATGTAGTGCTGGCTGTCCTGGAGCTTGCTATTTTAGACCAGGATAAGCTGGAACTCACGGAGCTCCACCTGCTATTGCCTCTCAAGTGCTGGAATTAAAGCTTATTATTTTTTATTTTTATTTATTTATATTTTATGTGCATTGGTGTTTTGCCTGAATGTGTATCTGTGTAAGGGTATTGAATCCCCTGGAACTAGAGTTACAGATAGTTGTGAGCTGCGTGTGGGTGCTGGGAATTGAACCTGGGTCCTCTTGAAGAGTAGCCTCATTTTTTTTTTTTTATGTTAAAATTTGTTTAGGAGGCTGGAGAAATGACACATCAGTTAAGAGCACTGACTGCTCTTATAAAGGACCTGAATTTGGTTCCCAGTTTGACATGGCAGTTCATAACCTTTTGTAGCTCCAAATCCAGGGCATCTAGTGTTCCCTTGTGGCCTTTTTGTATACCAGGTGTGCATATGAGACACAGCCATACATGCAGGCAAACATACAAACAACAACAACAAAAATACTTAAACAACAAAACAATTTTAGCTGTTGCTGAAGACTGAACCCATGCTAGGGAAACATGCAGAAAGCCATACCACTTCAAAGATGGAAAAAAAAGTGGCCCAAAAACAAAGACTTAGAAGTGTTCCCCTGACCCTCACAAACTGAGGTGAGCCTGCCAAGAGAGTCTGGCTGGCATCAACACCCTGCCCACCTGCCATGAGGATGCAGTCCACAGTTGTGATGCAGGAGAGCTGTGGCTGACAGTGAAACTTGCTGGATGACACAGATCATAGCCAACTTTCTCCTTCAGATCTTTGCTTTCTTCCTTTCCTTTAATTTCCCTCTTTCCTTTTTTTTTTTTTCTTTTTTCTTTTCTTCTTTTGTTGTTTCATAACCATATGAAACATTTCCTGAGACATTTCCTGGCATTTTATTTAAACGTGCAACCCAACCCTGATGCCTTCCCTCTGTACCCTGTCATACCAGTAAGCATCACTCTTAGGTCTTACCTAGTGTCTTCAGTGCTTTAGGAGTCTCCAGGGTTTTTATTCATTGCCATGCCACATCACCAAAAAGTGTTCTGGGCAAGCTGTAGGAGCTCACTGAGGAGTGCTGAGTCATTGTCAGGGTTAACCTTTATCATCTAATATAGATCAGAAACTGCTGGCCAGCCTCCTCATCAAGTGTGTGGTTCAACTGGAGCTGATACAGACCATTGACAACATCGTCTTCTACCCTGCAACCAGCAAGAAGGAAGATGCAGAGCATATGGTTGCTGCCCAGGTAAACACCCCAAAGCCTGGATGGCTGGAGCCATCTTGTCCATGGGAGGCTGTGAGTAGCAGCAGCTTGTTAGAACCAGCACAGATGGTCAGTCAGTCCTGAGCCCATCATACTCCTCTCTGTCCAACCTCCCATTTAGAAACATTGTGCTAGGGAAAGTGTTATCTATCTCAGGAATGACTTCATACTGTTTGTATACAACTTCGCCATCCATAGCTGAGGAAGCTGTGTGGTGGCTCATGCCTGAGGTCCCAACACTCAGTAGCCTGAGGCCAGAGAATTGCCATGAGTTCAAGGCCTGCCTGGGATATAAAGTAGGACCTTTTTTTAACAATAACCCCCCCAAAAAAAAACTGGGGTGAGCACGCCTGGCATAGTGAGGCACATTTGTAATCCCAGTAGTTGGGAGGTGGAAACTGGGAGGATCTTAAGCCCAAGGCCAACCTTGCCTACACAGCAAGTTTTGAGGCTAGCCTGAGCTATATGAGAACCTGTTTCAAAAACCACAAACAGAAACAAAATCAAGTGAAGACATGAAAAGAAAACAAAACAAAATGTGAGAGGGACAATATTAAAAACTCCTGAAGCCAGTGAGATGGCTCAGTGAGTAAACATTTGCCATCAAGCCTGCCAGCAAGAGTTTGACCCCAGGACCTGCAAAGTAAATGAAGGGAACAACTCCCCTTTAACCTCTGTGCTGTGGCACCTACACACACACACAGACCACATGCTTTGCGTGAGGGGCTGCATTCAGTCGATCAGAAACCTTTGACCAGGCAGAGCCTTGTCCAGATCCCTGCCTCAGCCTTGCTGCCATCTAAATGGATACGTACTACTGAATTTAATAATTGGCATGTTCAAATCTGTCTTTTTTTTTTTTTTTTTTTTGGTTTTTCAAGACAGTGTCTCTCTGTGTTGCCCTGGCTGTCCCAGAACTCACTCTGTAGACCAAGCTGGCCTCAAACTTAGAGATCTGTCTGCCTCTGCCTCCCAAGTGCTAGAATTAAAAAATGCTTTTTCTTTCTTTCTTTCTTTCTTTCTTTCTTTCTTTCTTTCTTTCTTTCTTTCTAGTATTCAATTCAGTCATTTGTTTTTACAAAGGTATGCAGACACTGCAATTGGCATTTGAGGATGTTTTGACCCCTGTGAAAACAATACCATGGCCATCAGCACTCTCTCCTTCATCTTTCCTCTTCCCTCCTTCCTGACCCTGCGGGTAACCCATCACTTTCTGTCTCTGGATTTGCCTGTTCAGAGCATCTCATATAAATAGTGTGTAATTGTTTAATTTAGCAGAATGTTTTGGGTTTGTTGGTATTACACAGAACAGCGGTGTTTCTTTTACATGTGGTTGTGTGTTGGCCATCCCACAGCACAGTTGCTTCTCTGGCCATTTTAACTAATATTGTGTGTGGCAGTGCCTGTTTGTAACCCGAAATGACTCCAGAAGCTAAGACAGGCCCCTACACAGCAGTACTCCTTCTTACTCATTACAAAAGAAAAATGTGGCAGTGGCGGCACACACCTTTAATCCCAGCACTCTGGAGGTAGAGACGTGTGGGTCTGTCTGAGTTTGAGGCCAGCCTGTTGTATAGAGTGAATTTCAGGACAGCCAGGGCCACACAAAGAAACCATGTCTCAAAAAAAAAAGAAGAAGAAGAAAAAGAAAAGGAAAAAGTATGTAAACATTCATTTTACTGTTATATCAGTTGTTTTGTTTTGGGGTTTTGGGCTTTTTGGTTTTTTTATTTATTCACTCATGTATATTCATGTATATGAGCTCTCTGTCTTCATGCATATCAGAAGGGAGACTCAATCCCATTACAGGTGGTTGTGAGCCACCATGTATTTGCTGGGAATTGAACTTCTGGAAAAGCAACCAGTGCTCTTAACTGCTGAATCATCTCTCCAGACCTCTTATATCAGTTTTTTATTGGACATGTTTCTTGGGTAGATCCTAGGAGCTGAATTGCTTTGGTCATGTGATGATTATGTGTTTAACTTTGTGAGAAATTTTGAAAGTTTACACAGTTTGAAAAGGTGACAACAGCATTTTACACTCCTTCCAGCATCATGTGAGGATTCCACTCTCCAGTGGCTGCTGCATCACTGTCAGCTTGATTTTCATTTCCCTGGTTACTGGTTGTGTGTACATGCTTTGTGCTTGCAATTATACTAGAATCTTTTACCCAATTTTTATTGATATTTCATACATGGTCTAATGCATTTTGCTCTTATTCAACCGTTATCTTCTCTGTTCCTCTCCCACTGTTCGTCATCCTCCCGACTAAGTAAATCCCTCTTCTGCTTTCATGGCTTTTCTCCCTAAAAACGAACGTGTGCATGAGTGCTTTACCTACATGTATATCTGTTAACCAAATGCATGCCTGGCCCGAAGAGGGCATCAGATCCACTGGAACTGGAGTTACAGCCTATTGTGAGCCTTCCTGTGGATTTTGGGATCAGCCAGTCCTCCTTAACTGCTGATCCCTCTCTCCAGCCCTTTAAGAGGTTTATATACGTGGCCAGCTGTGGTGGTTCACACTTCTGGTCCCAGCACTTAGAGGTGGATCTCTATGAATTCAAGGCTGGTCTGATCTACAAAGTGAGTTCTAGGACAACCAGGGCTTTGTAAAAGAGACCCTGTCTCAAAAACAGAAAGAGGAAAAAGGAAAAAAAAAAAAAAAAAAAAGAATGCTTTATATGGGTTTACTCTTAGATCTTCAAACATGTTTGAGTTCTTGTTTACAATGTAAGGTAGAAACATAGCTTTTGTCTCAACACTATCTGATGCAGTCTTTTCTTTCCCTAATGACTTTTCCTGGCACTGTGTTAGAAGTCACCATACGGTCATTATAAGGGCTATTTCTTGAGTCTGTATGCTGGTTAATGTTCCTGCATCTACCTCTGTGATAGCACCCATCCTGCCCTGATTACTGGAGCTTTTTAGTATATTTTGGAAACTGGGCATTCAGCCTTCCAGTCTTGTATGTTTTCAGTATTTCTCTGCCAGTCTAGATCATATATGGAGTTTAACATCAGCTTTTTAAAATAGAGTCTCACTGTATAGCTCAGAGTAGCCTGGAACTCACTATGTACCCCAGACTAGTTTTGGTATCAGGAGTTATGATCATCCTGTCTTGGCTGGGATAAAAGGTGTGTTACAGCACTGTCTGGCATCAGCTGGGATTTTTAATAAGGACTGCTATAGACCAACTCAGGAAATTTTATGGTCTTCTTTCTTCAGCCTCTTATGAGAATGATGATCGATTCCCAGAAATCTCAAGAAATATAAAAATCTCAGAGCATGTCTCAGATTTTAGGCTGCACTTTCACTAACAAATTGGAACACTTTATACATGTTTAGCTGGCTTTTCCATTGAGGCTGACAGCAGCCCTTGGGCTTGAGTGATCACCTGAGCTCAGAGGACCATTTGTTATCAGCTATGCTTGGCAATCACATTTGAAGAGAAAACCACAGTGTTGTAGTGAGGTGCTGAAAGCGCACCCCTGCTTATGCGAGGGAGACAGCAGTGACAACATGAACACTTGCGCCCGAGCCCACCAGCACACAGCACTCAAATGTGGTTCACCAGCCAGAGACAGACTGAGTGGAATTGTCCCCAAGGATGGTTCTGGGAGAATCAAACTGCCTTGTCTGTCTGCCAGCACAGTGCCTCAGTCTCTACTAAACTCTTCGCTCCTCCATCTTGTCTCTCCCCTCCAGCAAGACACACTAGATGCAGATATCCACATCGATACGGAGAATCAGGGCATGTACAAGTTCATGTCTTCCCAGCACCTCTTCAAGCTGTTGGACTGCCTGCAGGAGTCCCATTCCTTCTCCAAGGCCTTCAACTCCAACTATGAGCAGCGAACTGTCCTCTGGCGAGCTGGTGAGGCACACAGGCTTAGGACAGGTCACCCTGGCCACATTCCAGAAACACCAAAGCCTTTGGAGAATTGTCCTATTTTATAATCCTATTTTTTGTTTTGTTTTTTTTTTATGTACATGAGTGTTTTGCCTGCATGTATGTCTGTATACTACATACCTGGTGTTCAAGGAGGTCAGAAGAGGGCACTGGATCCCCTAAGAATGGAGTTACAGATAGTTGTGAGTCTACATGTGGGTGATGGGTACTGAACCTGAGTATTCTGGAAGAGCAGCCAGTGCTCTTAACCCCTGAGCCATCTCTCGAACCTATATTTTTATGTGATATTTATATCTTTCTCCGAGGGTAGTGAGTATAGGAGTTTGCAGAAACATACTACAAACTTTTGTTACCATCCCTTAATGTTCTCCCCAAATTCCTTGTTTTGTTGAAACAATTTTTTTTTTTTTTTTGCTATCTGCCCTAGCTAACCTAGAACTTCCTAGTAGCTCAAGCTAGTCTGAAACTCGTATCAGTACCCCTGTCTCAGCATCCTGATTACTGGGATTACAAGTATGTGCCACCATGCCTGAGTTTGTTTTGTTTTGGGAAGTTGTTTGTTTGTTTACATGGGGTTTCTTTACATAGCCCTGTTATGTTCTGGAACTCACTCTGTAGAACAGGCTAGCCTCCATTTTAGAGATTCACATGCCTCCTGAGTGCTGGGATTAAAGGCATGCTCTACCTTGCCTGGCTTAAGTGACTGTTTTAAACCACACAGAATGTCGTCTTCCTTGTAGTGCTTTGTCCATGCCATTGTCTTTTAAACTGTGTTCTTCCATGAGCTTTGTAGGCAAAAAAAAAAAAAGCTATCAACTTAAAAAAGTGCTAGAATTCTTTTTTAAAATTTAAAAATTATTGTGTGTGATGACATGAGAGAGTACACATGTCACAGCATGTGTGTTGTGGAGGTCAGAGAACTTTGTAGAGTGAGTTCTTCCATCTCAATGTGGTTTCTGGGGATCTACCTCAGGTCTCCAAGCTTACAGTGAGTGCCTTTACCCACTGAGCCCTCCAGCCTTCTTGAGTACTAGAATTCTTAAGATCTGTTGGATTTGAAATGAGACTAATGGCTTTACCAAGCACAATGGGAGAAGCAGGGCATCTGTACCATTGTTCTGGAGAGTCATAGTTGCCACCATCTGCCTCAGGTTTCTTGTATGACTAGAGGAGTGTCCTGGCTGGTTGCATGCATTGCTGATGTAATTGCCTTATCTCTAGGCTTCAAGGGCAAGTCCAAACCCAATCTTCTCAAACAAGAAACCAGCAGCCTGGCCTGTTGCTTAAGGATCCTGTTCAGAATGTACGTTGATGAAAACCGCAGGGATTCCTGGGGTGAAATACAGCAGCGACTTTTAACGTAAGATTGTTTTCCCTTTAATTTCACATCATTCTGTAAATTGAAAAGAGTAAGAGAGCCAGGTGGGGTAGCTCACGCTTCATCCTGGTGCTTGGGAGGCAGAAGCAAGTGGATCTCTCTGAGATTATATGTGTATACACACACACACACACCAAAATAGAGGGAAGGGTGGAAATGAATTTCTCTGAGTTGCAGGCCAGCCAGTACTACTACAAAAGAGTAGGAGAGAAATGCCTGCGCAGCAACATGACATGACTGGCTTCCTCTTGCTGCCTCAGCTATTTCAGGTCCTAGAATCCTGAGCAGAATGGACAGGGCTAATTCCTTTGCATCCAAGCCCTCCCTGGGGCTGAAAGAAGTGCTCTGACCTCCGAGTCCTGACTCCAGCTAGCATGCAGGGTATGCAGGTTACTGTCCCTCCTGGGAGGAGGTCCAAGGAGTGGCTGTCAGCCCTGTCCCCCTATCGTTCCATCATCATTAGCAGGATCAGCACACAGAAGTGCAGCAGTGCAAGCAGGAAGCACGGGTTTCCATCCACTTCCTGAGCATCACTAAAAGGCTGAGGAGCCTCATGTTTTACATTTTTCTTTGATGCTGGCATGTGAATTTGGCCTTGCACAGGCTAAGTACATGTTTTACAGCTGAGCTGCACTCCAGGTCCCCCAAGCCTCCTTTTACTTCTCTGAAACTTAGCACACAGCACTGACCTGGCAGTAAGGCAGAGTCTCCAGCACAGCACAGCAGCACACACGTCATTCGGTGGATGTTAACTGTCAAGTGGCTGTATCAATTATCAACATAGAATTTTGATGTATTCCTATGCTACAGAGTGCAGTGGTAGAGCACTTGCCTACCAATATGTGACTCCCTAGTTTCATTCCTAGTATTATACACACACACACATATCCAAAAATAGAGGGAAGGGTGGAAATGGGCTAAAATATTGTCATACGTCCTTTAAAATGATGGAATTCTTTTCTCCTTTTTTACTGTTATTCTCTTTCCAGTTGTCTTACAGTGAGAATAATAAACTTTTGTTTGGTCCTTTGAGATAAATTTTCATGCAGCCCAGGCTGGCCTCAAACTGACTATGTAGACAAGGCTGACATTGAACTCCTAGTCTCTTGTCTCTACCTCCTAAGTGCTAAGACTACAGGTGTGGGAACCACACCCAGCACTAATAAGTCTTGGCTGAAAGAAGAATTATTTAATTAAAGGAGAGATAATGGGTTTTTCCCACCTTTCTTTAGGACAGAGTCTCCCTATATACTACATCAGGCTGATCTTAAATTCACAATTCTTCTAACCTACTCTCCCCATACGAAGGTCATTTCTTAAATCAAGCCTGAAGGATAATTACTTGCATAGACTCCTAGCATCTTTTGTTAGGGTTGTGGCGTAACATTTAAGTCCAGGAGCAAGTTCAGAGTGAGGGAGACAGCTAAGAACAGTGAAGGCCTCTTATGCTTATTGTGCTACAGACTGACAGAGTGCCACTCTGGCCATTGCCAGAGCTGTCATTTGACAGAAGAAATTAGGGCCTGGTGGTTTGCCCAAACTGGCACAGCCAGTAGGTATTCAGTAGAGTACTAAAGGAGTCTGGCTCTCCACTGGATGTGAAGTGCCAACTACTGTCTTATCAAGCCTGTCTCTTAATTCTAGTGTGTGCAGCGAAGCACTTGCCTATTTCATTACTGTGAACTCCGAAAGCCATCGGGAAGCATGGACGAGTCTCCTGCTGTTACTTCTAACCAAAACCCTTAAAATAAATGATGAAAAGGTACAGTGAATTCCACTGTCTCTTTGAGGCTCTGGTCAGGGTGGGTGCTTTTTCTCTGTTTGAGATGACTGTTAGGGACAGTTCTTCAGGAAAGTGGGTGCCTTCAGATGACAGGGCTTTCCCCAGAAAACCCCAGCTGGGAGGGGATGAAGTATGGCCATGTGTGGCTGTTAGGAATGCTGCTGATCTCAGTCTAAGAAAAGAGGTTTGATACTATACAGTGGTGGCATGGACTAGGAGCCCACATTACAGCATGGAAGAAGCCTGTTGAGGATAGCAAGACTGTTATTTTTATTTTATATACCTTGGCGTTATGTTTGCATGTATACCTGTGTGAGGGTGTCAGAAACCCTGGAACTAGAGTTACAGACAGCTGTGGGCTGCCATGTGGGTGCTGAGAATTGAACACAGGTCCTCTAGAAGAGCAGCCAGTGCTCCCAACTGCTGAGCCATTTCTCCAGCTCCAATTTTTTCTTTTTTTTTTCTTTCTTTCTTTTTTTTTTTTCAAGACAGAGTTTCTCTGTGTAGCCTTGGCTATCCTGGACTCACTTTGTAGACCAGGCTGGCCTAGAACTCAGAGATCTGCTTGCCTCTGCTTCTCTGAGTGCTGGGATTACAGTTGTGGCCACCTAGCCCGACCAGCTCCAATTACTATTAAAAAAAAACTCAATGTCATTAAAATAAGGGTTTGGTGTGGGTGTTTTCTTACAAGGTCTCATATAGCACAGGCTAGCCTTGAGCTTCCTGTGAGCTGAAGATTCCCTGATCCTTCTGCCTCCTCTTCAGTACTTATTTACTTAATGTGGTACTGGGGATTGAACTCAAGGCTTCATGCATGATATGTAGCCCAGGCTGGCCAGGAACTTGTAATCTTCCTGTTTAGTCATATACCACATCATCCAGCTAAAGTATTAACTGCAACAAGTTTTAGTAGTAAGAAAAGGCAGCAGCAGTTTTGTAGCATATCATGGTTTAGGTTGAGATGAATGCCTTTGAGAAACTGATGCAAATAAAAATTGTTTGTCTAACTTGGTTTTCTGCTTTCCCCCCCTGCAAGTTCAAAGCACATGCTTCAATGTACTACCCCTACTTGTGTGAAATTATGCAGTTTGACCTGATCCCTGAGCTCCGAGCAGTTCTGCGAAAATTCTTCCTGCGGATAGGCCTGGTATATAAGATATGGATTCCAGAAGAGCCATCGCAAATTCCAGCAGCACTGTCATTGACATGGTAGCACTGGCTCCCATGGCCACTGCTGTGGTTCTGTAGATTATCCGTCATGCCGTCCCAGCTGACAACCGAGGAGCCACCCATCGATCATGTTGGGGCTCAGCTCTGGATAGCAGTGGCCTGTGCACTGGCCTCACCACAGTCCCAGTGGAGGCCTGTGCTGCCTCAGTAAACCGTTGCACACCAGTAACTCTTTGGGTGGGGAGCCCGTCCCATCTCTCATTCCATTTTACTGACTGAACTGTCAGGTCTGTTGTTGTGAATGCCACCATTTCCTCGAAGAGCTCCAAGACTGGTGATAAATTGTCGGAAGTCACTCTCCTTGGAAATAATGAACGTTGCTGTATAGGTTTGTGTTTGTTAGAGAGTATGTTAATAAAATTCCTTGTAACGGCTAACTGCCACCGAAGTACACCGGGTGCTTTGTTGTTTGAATGTGGTAGAGAAGTTTGAATGTTTGTGTCATTTTTGGGTCAGCCTAGTTAGATTAAAAATTGTAGGAAAAGAGGGGTGTTTCTTATGTTTTGTTTTGTTATTGTTTGAGTGATTTTCTAAAGTAATTTACAAAGATATATTACTGAAGATTTGATTTAAGGCAGTTTAGTAGACTTAAGAGCTTGCAAGGTTTAAAGAAAATGTAGTGCCTCATGCCTTATGGCTCCCTGATTTAGTAACTTGGGAAGACAAAGTCTGTAGGAAAAAATATTCTAATGGTAAAGGTATTAGCCCTCCTTGAAGTATTTGTGGGTGGGCGTTCCATCAAATTTTCCAAAATGCATTGTGTATCTTTGTCTGAAATCTAGAATATTAAATAGTAATGAAAATGAATAATTGACCCAGAGTCGGTTTATCTTTGAGTAAACCTTTTTAGTTTTTACCTGGCTGCTTTGCATTCCCTATTAAAGGGATTGTCAGAGGGAGGGACAGTAACTTAGCATACCCTCCTCAGTCACATATCATGAGTGGAACTAGAGCCTCTGTGGGGCCAGCACAGCTGGACTGTGACAGTGGCAGGGGTGGCACCAAGAGCTTCGGTTAACTTGAGCCGGGGGGTGGATTCTTTGGCAAGATTAGATTCTGGGATCCATATGTTGGTAAAAGTGCTGTGCCCAGAACCACAGTAGAGCAAATTCTGAGTGCTCCCAACACCCACAGCAGCCAGGCTAGAGGCTTAATCCAGAGCCCATGAGGAAGAAAACTCAGGGCTTCCTGTCTGCCCTCACCGCTCACCTGGAGCAGCACTGAGTGGCTAACATGTTATGAAACACATTGGAAACATTCAGACTTCTGCCTACATCTGTCCTACGAATTGGGGTTGTACTGATGTCGACTCTGGTGCCTTAGAAGTCAGTCATCCTTTGGAATGTGTCTGTGGAACTGGACCTTTTTTCTTTCTAGGGGTTCCTGGTGCTTTTGCTGTTTTCTCTCGTTTTTGATACCCTGCCACGTGCTCAGTTTGCCAGAAGCACTTGTATTTATGCTTTTCTTTCCCAAAAAGTATTTTAATTTATCTTCCAAAGGGAAAAAAAAAAAAAAAAAAAAAAAAAGCAGGTTGAGGTTCTTGCTAACACAGCAGTGGAGAGGGCTGTGTTCCTTAGAGGAAGGGCTGTGTTAGAGTGGGCCCCATCCGTTCCTTCTTTTCGCTGCCTACCCACCTGTGCTGAGAGGTCCTCCCCGGGTTGCCGCTCAGCAGGCTCTCAGCCATCAGCAGTCCTTACGGTATGATACCAGACATGCTGTTCATTGGGCACATCCGGCCTAAGCTGTGTCCCTGACTGGTGGCCTTCCGTCCTGTGTCTTGCAACATCCCACTCATCTACAATAGCTTAGCTCCCTCAGTGTCCCCTGCTGCCTCTAATGTTTTGCCCCTAACAGGGTAAGGATTGTGTCAGTGTGTTTTCTTACTTGCTGAGATACTCGGCCTTGAATTTCTTTATTGTTTTGTTGTGTAAATGATTGACTTTTCTGAATGATGCATTTGAATTGTACAGCAATAGAACTTTGAAAAACGACGTCAAACCATTCAGGGTAATTTTTCTTGTCAGTGGCCAGTGGCATCCCTGACCTCCAGAAACAAGCCATTTGGTATAAATTCTTTGTGGTGAACAAGTCTCTTTGTTCTTTGTCATTGGCATGTGTGGCTTGAGGCCACCAGACACCAGTGCAGAGCAGGTCCAGCTGTGTATCCTCGTGTACACTGCCCACGAGGAGGCAGGGTGTAGCATCTTCCAAGGCCTTATTTCTTTATCAGAATGCTTTTAAGTGTTGGCTGTATGTGCTGGGTTCTCTAAAGAAGTTTCTGTTCCCAAGCTGCTGTTCTGAGCAGTTTTGTTTTTGTCTTTTAAGGATATCACCAGCTTTGGCATCTGAGCAACACACAGTGAATGGGATATGTGATTTCTGATGTGTACCTTCAGAATCAAACACATCTTCCCTCGTGTACAACCAAAGAACACAGACATTATGAAATTGTATAGTAATATCTGGAAACACAACCCTTTCCTCCAACAGGTGACTTTTGTACAAAATTCAGAAAATCTATAAAGACAACCCCCTCAAAAAAAAAACTAAACATTTTTTCTTGTTCTTTTGTGATTATGACTGTATATTTAGTTGTCTTTCTAGCTATTAAAAGAACGTGCTGACACATGTAGGCGTGGCCGCCCCACTCAGGTGTCTGTTATTACAGTGCTAATGGATACTGGTTGCTGTAGGCACTGGATCCTTCTGAACTCTGCTTCACTGTTTGTGGTAAGGTAGACACAACTGGAGCTTGCGTGCAACCTGGAGTTGTGCTGCCATCAACTTTGTTTTTTTTGGGGGGGGAGAAAAAAAAACAAAAAAACCCCAAGCTGAGCATCATAAAAAATGAGTCTATCTGGAAAGCCTTGCTCTCAGAAAATGACACTCATCAAATGTATGGTTTTTCTCAGTATTCCTAATTTTTAAAAAATGTACCTTGCATATTTGCATCAGACATCTCTTTATGTGCAAAATTTATGTTTTTGCTCTTTAAAATGTCTAAAGGTTATTTACTAGCTACTTTGATTTCATCTATACACAATGATTAAGTGCATTTACTATTGGTAATTTAATGAAAAGCATTCCTTGCCCAATGGATGTAAACATTTTTGAAAGAATAAAGCAGAATTATATAATATGAAATGCTATGTAAAGTTTTCTATGTACAAATATTATGTATAATACTGTTAAATACCCCAATGCTTTGATCAAGTGGAAAATGAATAAAGTTTTAAAAAGTAAAGCTGCTCCTAATGTCAGTTTATATTCTATCAAGCTATAGGTTGGGCTAGTTTGAGTTACAAATTTTCAATTGGGAGTAGGATTTGGCTCCAGGCAGAGAAGATGGCTTAGGTAAAAGTGCTTGCCCTGTAAGCCTGGCTTCCTGAGTCTGACCCCTGGGATCCACATTAAGGTAGAGACAGAGAACCCAGTCCACAAAGGTTCCTCTGGCCTCCACACTTGGTGCTCCACACACGCACACAATAATAAAATAAAAATTAAAGTAGAAAGCAAGAAATATGCATAACAGCACTCACTGACCCATCATTGTCTCAGTCCCACTCCCTTGCAAGGTAGTCTGACAAGCCTGGCAGGGGAAAGAAGGCTCCCTCTGGATGGTTTAGGCTTTTAGGCTTAGGCTTTAAGGCATTTTCTTTTCCCAGCATGAGATTCCTGATTCTAATTTGTTGGGGCCCATTGTTGGGGTAATTTGATAATCACACTATCCTCCTGCTTATTGCACAGTTGCTGTGAGTTCAAGAGTGCAGCAGCCATGCCATGCCCAGGAGATAGCATTACTCAACACTCCCCTTCTCTAGCTCTTATGTCCTTTCTGCCCTCTCCTCCATGATGGTCCCTGGTGCTGGATGGAGTTGATGGAACTGATGACCCTTATGAGTATATGATGGTTTTGAGGTGATTCATATTTCCCAGGTTTGCCTTGAACTTGCTTTGTATCAGAAGATGACCTTGAACTTCTCATTTTCCTGCCCCCACATACCCAGTACCTCCGTTAGGAGGGGTGCACTGCACTGGTTTTTATGCAGTACTAGGGATTGAATTCAAGATTTCACACCTGCTAGCCAAACACTTCCAATGAGCTATAACAGCAAAATCAAGAGAATGTTCTGGCTCCACCAAGCTGCACAACAACACATGGCAGCGTGGGAGGATTGGCCTATGGCCTCATTGTTTCTACCTCAAGCTTCAGTGTGTATGCAAAGCTGAGTGTGGGTCCCTCTTCACATCTGTGTGTAACCTTTTCACATCTACTGCAAGCTGCTCCTCTCTATCCTAGCACGTACTCCCTAGAAGTGGCTGTGCAAGAGGTCGTCACAAAACCCATGTGACTTCAGGGGGGCCTCAGATGAGCCACACTCTGGATGAGCTAACCTACATTGCCTGAGGGGAGGGAGAAACTAGAAGGTAGGAGTGAAGCCCCCTAAGGGCGGGGCTGCTCTCAGGCAGCATCACCTGTGGGAATGAGACTGTGGGAATGATGGTGTTGGGAAGGGTGACATGAAAAGCATGGTGGGCCTGAGGGGTATATGTAACTCAACAGTAGAGCACATGCTTAGCATGCATTGAGGTCCTGTGTTTACTCTCTATCACTACAAAAACCAAAAAATACCTAAGTCTGCCACCACAGCTACTCCAGGTATTTGGTTGGCTGGTTGTGACAGGGTCTTAGTCTGTAAACCAGGCTGGCTTTGAACTCAGCAATTCCTGTACCTACCTCTAGCTTCCAAGTTCAGAACTACAGGAATTCATCACAGGACCTGGTTTTATGGGGTGCTGGGAATGAAACCCAGAGGTTAGTGTATGCTAGACAGGATTCTACCAACAGAACTACATCTGCAGCAGTTAAACTGATTTCAAATAACTGCTTTTTGGTTTTGTTTTTGTTTTTTTGTTTGTTTATTGGTTGGTTGGTTGGTTGGTTTTTTGAGACAGGGTTTCTCTGTGTGTAACCCTGGAACTCACTGTAGACCAGGCTGGCCTTGAACTCACAGATATCCACCTGCCTCTGCCTCCCAAGTGCTGGATTAAAGGCGTGCACCACCATGCCTGGCCCTCAAAATTTTTTAATTAGACTTTTTATGTGTGTACACAACTGAACATGCTATGGCACACATATGGAGGTGACAGAACAGCTTGGAAGAATCAGCCTTCTTCAATCATGTGGATCCTGGGTGTTGGGGGATGGTCTTGTGCACTGTGTATTCAGATGTTGATCTCTGTTGCAGTCCAGACATGGGCATTGTGATGATTATTGATCAATCGCCTGTATCAATGTTGTGTAAAGGATGGTCCCAAATTATCTCTGATTGGTTAATAAAAACCTGAAGAGCCAGTAACTGGGCAGAGAGGTGAGGAGGCAGGACTTCCGTATCCAGTCTGGGGGGGTGGGGTCTCAGAGAGAGGGGAGGAGTTTGTTAGGAAGACAGAGTTAACAGAAGGCCAAGGCAAAACTGAGATGGCAGGCAGGCAGAAGGGCGCATGGCTGGGACTTGTTACAGACTTGAGTAACTGCGTTAGAACAGATGACTATCTGCCCAGTTACAGTGCTGTAAAGCTTGTTGTCTGTGTCAATTATTTGGAAACTTGGACACCTGGACATCAAACTCCAGTTGTTAGGCTTGGTGACATGTGCCATTAGCTAACTAGCCCCAAATTTTCATTTTTTTTTTTTTTTAAAATAAAGGAACAGAAAAGTTCAGCTCAGGTCTATAGTCCCAGCACTTGGTAGATGGAGCAGGAGGATCAGGAGTTCAAGGCCAGACTGCTTACACAGCAAGTTCCAGGCCAATCATGAGAACTGACCTCAAAAACTCATGTTGGCCTTCCTGCTCGGAGGGAAGGGTGTCCTGGGACTCAGAAGCCCAGGAACCACACAGCTCTGAGGTGGGACAGTGTCCCAGTGGAAGGCTAACCTGGAACTCAGGGGCCCAGGGGTCACATAGCTCTGAGGTGGGACAGTGTCCCTACGGAAAGACATCCTGAGACATGGGAACTCAGGAACCACACAGCTAGCTCTGAGGGATGGCCTCTTCAGCAGAGTAGTTGCAGCTCCCAGGGGAGGTATCCCCAGCCAAGCCAAGGAGCTGCTCAGCCCTGCTTCACCTCTTGGCTTCTTCCCTTCTCTTCATTGCTTCTTGGCTTCTTCCAATGAGTCACATCAGGTGACAAATGTCATAAAAGAGATTTATTGGAGGGATGAATCTAGGAATGCCCACCTCTGCTCCTGGGTGATGGTAGCAGAGACCTGAGCAGACACAGCCTTAATATAGGATTTCTTAGGGGGCAGAATATTTGAGGGCAGAGATAGCCAGAGTGAGGGTTGGTGGGATTTCAAATCCTAAGCCTGGGAGCTCAGGGGTTAGTGGGCTTTCCTGCTCAGGGATTGGTGGGGTTTTGATTCAGACTCCACCTAAAATTAGCATAATCTAGGCTGGATCCTATTGAAGGGCTGGAGATGACCTTGGTGACTGTTCCAAAGGCAGGAAACGCTGTTATGACAGTTAGAGAGGTCTGGGGGAGGGGCCTGGCTTCGGGGGCACCTCAGGCAGGGGTCTGGCCACTTCCCTGCCTTGAGTGTTTACAAAGTTTACCAAGGGAGTCCACAGCAAGGAAGAAGCCTTTCCCTGCAACGTGAATAGCTGACAGCCACTGAAGGACAGCTCCTGTGACAGCAGTAGGCTGAAGCAGGAGAGGTGTTTTCACCACGGTCAGCTCTCCCTGAAAAGGCATTGGTGTTCTGACCGAAGCTGCCATTTGACAGTAGCTGCCGTTTTGATTGCTCCTGCAGCTGTGGCACAGCCTGGGCCTGGAAAGAGGGGCTCTGACAGCTCTGGGGGCCGGGGCAGCAGCAGCGGCAGACAGGCAGGCAGCTCTGATTGAGCCGCTCAGGGACTAAAGTCTAGGCCTGAAAGCCCAGCACTTAAGAACCTGAGACAGGAGAGCTACTGCAAGTTTAAGGCCAGCCTGGGGGCTACATTAGGAGTTCTAGATCACTCTGGTCTACAGAGTGAGACACTGTCTCAAAACCAAACCAAAATCCAACTAAAAGGAGTCAGAGGATACACTGTTGTCTCCTATGCAGCTCGCATTCAGTGCTGAGCTGTGGGGTTTTCCATCACATGGTTGTACTCAGAACTAAAGCTGCCTCAGTTCTTAAAAGGTTTGTCCTTATTTGATGTGAATGGGCGCTTTGCCTGACTACATTTATGTGCATCACATGCGTGCAGCGCCTGCAGAGGCCAGACGAGGGTGTCAGACCTCCCCGAAATGGAGTTACACTTGTCAACTACCATGTGGGTGCTGGGATCTGAACCTGGTATTCTCCAAAAGCAGGGACAGAATTTAACTGCTGAGCTATCTCTCTAGCCCAGCAGAGAGATATTTAAAAACAAACAAACAAACAACAAAGCCCAATGGGACTCTACTTGATTTTAGCTATGACCACTTTTCATCTCACCCTTTTCATCTTTTTTGGGCCAAAAGAAGGCTTGTTCACTGCAAGTACAAAGCAGATATGTCCACATTTAGTAACAAATCTGAAATTCTGGTTTAAAAAACACAGAAATATAAGACTATGCTCTCGTTTTAATCCCAGGTGTGGGGATATGGGGCTGCTGTTTCGGACTGTCCACAGCAGCTGACTGTGATTTGCCTCGTGCTCTAGCTGAGGCGTTGTTTTGCCAGCTGCTGGTAGGTTCTGCGATTGTGTAACACTTGGAATTCTGGGAACTTTTCAGGGAGTATATAGATAGGTGAGGCTGGTGGTTGTTGGTCGTTCAGTGGGGTTGGTTGCAGTTAGTAGTCAAGCTCAAAAAACAAGAAGAAATTAGATTCAAGGATCCTCTCCGTCTGACTGTCTCTCTCTCTCTCTTTTATCCTTTCTCTCTGGGGAGAACAATAAAGGATGGAAAAAAGAAGAACCCACAAAGTAGCAAAGACCAGCTACAAGTGGTCAACATGGGGCTTGAAAGTTAGAAATGACAAGTTTGATTTCAAATGCTGGAGAGGAAAGGGCAGAGGTAAAGAAATGAATTTTTTTTTCTCAATATGACAGCCAAAAATTTATTTCAGCTGCTACACTCCCCTCTTCTATCACTTTGCTCCCAAAAGTTTTTGGTTTGGTTTTGTTTTTGTTTTTTGGTTTATACCCAGTTTCTAGGAATAGGAAAGTTATTTCATATACCCTGGTAGCCAGGTTAAACCTCCTCTCCCCTTTTAAGGTCATGTCCAGCAGCACCTGGAATTCCTCCTCATGCAAATGAGGCATTCCCAGCACTTTAGCCCTGCCCAATGATGTATGCTCACCTGGGAAGCCTCTACCTGCTCCCCAAAGGTTTAAGTCGCCTTGGTTCCTCATTAAATGAGCTGTCTCACTGAAGCTATCTCTCAAGAGTGTTTCTGGTCACACAGCCCCCTGAGGTCTCTTTCACCTCTGGCCATTCCTCACCTGGATTACCCTCTTGGGATCTACCAGTTGAGGTAGCAGGCTGATAGCAGGTGGAGCCTGAACAGCAGGAAACAAAGAAAACCTTATGAATGAATCCCTGAAATTCTGCTGTTACTGTGTTTTTAATACAATCAGCCGGTGTAGCCAATGCTAAGTATAGGCAGAGGTTCTCATTAGGCTTCTCCGAGCACCATGTAGATCAGCCTTCCTACGGTGCCCACATCCGTGGTTCTTCTGTTACTACAGAAAGACATGCTGTGCTTTGGGGGTGGTTATCCTCAAACAGACCCAATTGTCTCTGCTCAGCTTACCGGCTTTCTACCAATGCTGCAGAGATATTAGACCGATGTTACACAGATGCAGGGTACCAGCCTGCATCCAGGGTATGTGGTATGTGTGTATATGTGGTATGTACATGTGTGGTGTGTGTATGCTGTATGTGTGTGTGTGTGTGTGTATGCATGTTTGTCGTATGTGTGTGTATATATTTACTGTGTGTATAGTGTGTGGTGTGTGTGTTATATGTGATACTGGGACTGGGCATCAAACTGTAAGAAACATTGAGAGTCTTTTTTATCACACACTAAAACTTGTCTTCATGACAAGAAATTCAAATCTTTTTAAGCCCCAACCTTGTAAATCCTCCTACCCTATAAAACCTTTATTTATGCAAAGACCCTGCTGCTTTCTTGAAACTTAAATGATTTAACTGCCCAACCCCTCCTTTCTCCTTCATTCCCTTCTGTTTTGTTTTGATTTTGAGACAGGTTCTCTGTGTAGCTCTGGCTGTCCTGGAATTTGCTCTATAGACGAGGCTAGCCTTGACAAGGATTAAAAGCATGTGCCACCTTCATTTCCTCTTTAAATTTCCTTTTTAAACTAGCCAATCGATAAAGTGTGAGGTCAGACACCAGCCAATGAGGAAAAGACACAATCACCTCCTACATTAGAATAATGCTCTTCCATTTTTGTTAGCAACATACTCTAGAATCTAGAGTCTAGAAAAGTGGTTCTCAACCTGAGGGTGGGGCCAGGTCCTCAAAGGACCCTTTCACAAGGGTCACCTAAAGCTGTCAGAACACAGATACTTAGAGTGATTACTAACAGTAGCAAAATTACAGTTAGGAAGTAGCAACAAAAATAATTTCATGTTTGGGTCACCACAACCTGAGGAACTGTATGAAAGGGTAGCAGCATTAGGAAGGTTGAGAACCACTGGTCTAGAGTCTAGGGTCTAGATCAAAGTAAAGTCTTGCCTTGTTGACACATTTTAACTGGAGTAGAGGTCTCTTTAGAATCTTGAACTTATTTCTAACAAAATCCAGGGCCTTGGTTGGCCAAGCAGTGCTTTGTCACTGAATCATTAACTTTATACTTCCCAAGGGTAGAGGAAAATGTTTCTTTCAGACAAGCAGATTAGTATAAGTAAAATAATTGCATGTGGGCTGGTGGTGTACATGCTCAGTGCTGGAGTGCTTGCCTAGCACGCCTGAGGCACTGAGTTCAATCTCCAGCAGGAGGAAGAAAAATGAAGTGTAAGATGATCATTGCTGCTGCAACAGTAAATACATGGCATTTCACCCATTCCTGTGTGGAAACCCAACAGAGGGGCAGGAGAGATGCTCAGTGGTTAAACACAGTGGCTGCTCTTCCAGAGGCCCAGGTTCAGTCCCCAGCTCCCACATAGTGTCTCAAAACCCTCTGTGACCTCCAGTTCCAGGGGCAACCAATGCTATCTTTGAGCACTGCATGCACATGGCACACAGAAAATAAAATAAAAAATAAACCTTTAAACACAATACCCAGCACAGCTTTATTGAGAATCTAGGATGTTAAAGTGCTGGAGGCACATCTATAAACAGAGCAGTAATCCCTAACTCCTTTCATAAGAGTCCTTGGGCTCCTGATGGGTGATAATTAATTGAAGAGACTTATGCCATGCAGAAAACATGAGGGCTAGTTTTGAGTGTAGAAGCACTTGCTGCTAAGACTGAGGACCTGACTTCAATCCCTGGAACCCACAAGCTGGACAGAACTGACTTTCACAAGTTGAACTCTGTCCTCACTCAAACACTATGGCAGCCATGTACCCTTCCCATTACATAAATAAACAAATGCTTAAAAACATTTTAACTCGGAATGATACAATACCAAACCAGCTAGATAAGATACAGAATGCCTAGTTTAATGAGAACCTAACATAAATAATGCATGCTTTTTAGGGTGAGCGTTCCCATGAAACATCTATTATAAAAATAGGTGTTTGTTCCCCGGAATTCATGTCAAGTTGGGCAGCCTGTAAAAGTACTGGCTAAACGGTGTGCTGTTGGATCAAGATGGAGTGGGCAATTTCAGAGAGTGGTAAAGCGGCCCTGGGAAGATGTCATTGCTCTGCAACCAAAATGCAAAGGGAGCCAGCCACTCTTGGATCCAGGCAGAGGTAGGAACAAATATCAATGCTGTGAAGTGGGATAAGCTCAGAGCTGGGGGGAACAGAGAAGGCAAGCTGGGCTGGCCACCGAGGCCTCCCTCTTTAGATCCTCATCTTTTCTTATTACATCTCACTAGTCCTCAGTCTAGCTCAAACTGGCTGCCAAGCCTTCACTATTCTCCTCTTGGCACTTGCCAGGCTGATAGTCATAAGAATGTCTCCTGGCTTTTGAAAAGGTAAATTTTCTCTTGTTCAGGGGCCTTTCCCGTTCATTCCAGTTACCTTCAAGTTGTCACCAATTACATCATCTGAAAAAAAAAACTTTTTTGAGAAAGGATCTCACTGTCTAGTTATGCCTGGCCTCTAACTCATGTTGGGTTCCAATAAATGGCGATTCTCTTGCATCTGCATCCTAAGTGCCAAGAGATAACAAGCATGTGCCATCACGTCCAGTTTCTCTAATCCTTTTAGGCTTCTAAAATGGTGTGTGTGTGTGTGTAAGTTTTTAGTTTAGTTTTAAGTTTCAGTTTTTAAGGCAGGATCTGTCATGGAACCAGGAGCTCACCAATTAGCTATCCTGGCTGGCCAGTATGCCGCAGAGATCTTTATCTGCCTCCTCAGATATGGAGTTACAGTCCTCGGCCACAACCCAGGCTGGGCATTCGAACTCATGCCTTCTTGCTTGAGCGGCTATTCCTTAACAAAGGGATCGATCCCCCAGCTTGAACTCCTTACTCATTCATTTATTCTGCTTGTCCTAGAAGAGACGCTTTACGTGAACGAGCACAGCCCACCAACAGTTAAGAACCACCAGGAGCCACAAGCAGAACCTGACAGGGTCTGAGGAAAGAAACCCGAAACAGGAGCCTGCGTCAGAGGGCATAGTCTCTTGTGACGTCACTGCAGAACAGAAGGGGGGGGGGTCCGATTGGCTCGCCCATCCGGGGTGGTGCCAAAAGCACTCCTGGCCCCTCCCCGCGTCTCGGCCTCACGCGCACATGCGCCGTGACCACCATCTTCGCCGCCGCGCCATTTTGCCAGGGTTTGAATGTGAGGCGGAGCAGCGGCCGGAGTGGGTAGTGTCGGCTGCAGCCCTCGCTCGGGATTCACTCCTCGGTCTCGCTGTCCCCAAGAGGTAAGGCATGGAGCGGGCAAAGTGGCTGTCGGGACGCGGCCGAGGAGGGGACGACCGCTGGGAGGTGGGTCCCGGCCTCCGCCCGAGGCCGCGCACCGGGGCTCCCCCGCACGCCGCCGCAGGGCCGGGCCTGACCGCTCCGGGAAGCTCGAGGCTCGGCCTCACGCGAGCTTCCCGAGCTCCCGCCCTTTCCCCTCCAGCGCCGCGCTGATTGGCCGCGCCGCCGCCCTTCACTCCGGAGGCGTTCGCTGATTGGTCGCGCCCGCGCGTCCGTTCTCAGCGCGCCGGGGCCCGCAGCGGGAGCGGTGTTCGGCGCTGAGGCCTGAGCTGGCGGAGCGGGTCTCGTCCCTGGTTCGGAAGGAGGCCGGGGCTCCCCCACTCTGGCTTCGCGGGGCTTCGGCCTCCAGTACGGTGGACTTGGGCCTCGGGGTCTCACCTGGCTGAGTCGTTCGTGCCAGGACCTAACCAACGTACAGTCAAATGGGGTTACCCTTTCTGGGGCGCACGGGCTTTCGAGTTGGATCATTTTGCTCCTTGCACACTTGGTCTCCCCCGAGGGGTGTAATTCAGAGCCAATCGTTGCCTGTCCACGAAATTTCTGATTTCTTAATAATCTGAATCTGGCGGTGGAACCCGTGTTCTCGCACAGCCTGAGCAATCTCTTCGAAGCACCGAGATGGATGGCATTTTACTCTCTCTTCATTTGCGTGCTTGGTTCAGTGGCTTTTAAGGTTCTGCTGGTTGTTGGCCCTGCTTCCCAGAGGGCTCGCCTGAGCTGTTGTCTGTCTGCCATCCGTCTCCCCGCAGCACAGTAGCCTCGCCTGCTCTCAGGTGGCCACGCTCCGGTCCTGCATGGAGGCCACGCCTTTCGTGATGTTAGCCTGGCCACCCTGCCTGTCGGGTTCCCCTCTTAGCAGTTCTCACTTCGGTTCACATCAGCCAGTTTTATTTGCTCCATAGCTCTGACTTTATATGTGATTCTTAACATGCTTGTTTCTCATTGGCTCTGATGTGAGTTCTTCGAGGATAACCTCTTTATTATTGCTGTGTTCCAAGTGTGCGAGTCGTGAAGACATGGAAGGCCTTGTTTTAAGTTTTGGATAAAGGGTCTTACATAGCCCAAGCTGGCCCCATACTTGTCTTTATACAAGTGGAGGCTACCGCACTCAACTCTCTTTCACCGTTTAATCTGTTCAAAGGAATTTTTCTCCCCTCTGGCTGCATTGATTTCTAGTTGGGATTTGGGTGAGAGAGCAGTACTCTAATTGTGGAATTGATTTGTTGCTTTATTTGTTTAATAACTTCATTCTTCTTAATCCTTAGGAATATAGTGAAGAAACAAAAATGGACACACTCTCTCAGTGGGGAGCTTCTATTCTAGTTGGGGGAAGAACACAAATGAATTAGATTTTCAGATAGTGGCACCTGACAGATGAAGACAGTTTCTTTGAAGAGGTGGCATTTGACCAGAGACTATCCAGGGAAAAGTGAGGCAGAGGAAATAGAATGCAAAATTTCAAGAACAGAAACTAACTTGAAATATTGGGGTGTTTTAGGAAAATTCAGTTAAGCTGTGTGGAGAGATCGTACAGGGCTTTGAGAGTAGTGTAAGGAGTTTGAATTTGATACAAAATGGTAGATTACTGTGATTAGGAAACAGAGGCAGGCAGGAGGCACTCAAGTTACTGCCCAACTTCTCTTGAAGTGTTCATAATAACTCTTTTAAAAAAGCCAAGGGTAGGGTAGACAAGATGGACTGAGGATAAGCAACCCTTACCTAGCCTGACCACCTGGTTGTTTTCCCTGGGATCCACGTGAGAACTGACTCCTGTATGTTGTCTTCTAACTTCCACACATAGGCTGTGGTGTGTACACACAATAAATGCATATAGTAAAATTTTGGGGGACAGGAGAGATGCAAGAGCATGTATTGCTCTTGCAGAGGACCTGAAGTAGGTTTCCAATATCTACAGGTTGCCCAGAATTGCTTATACCTTTAGCTGCAGGGGATCTGATGGCCTTGGCTTCTTTGGGCACCTGCACTCACCTGTACACATATACAGGCAGAAACATACAGAGAGATACACATATACACATAGATTTGTTTAAAAAAAAAATTAAAGTGAGTGTAGGTGCTAAGTTACACTGTTAATATGTATTATCAGCTTTCACTTACTGGATTTATTTCCCTCTCCCCAGATATAAGGAAGGCCTCAGAAATGCTTCTCTTAGTGCAGTAGAGATATCTTAAGAAAAAGACAAACGTCTTGGGTCATTTTATCATGTATGTTTGTGAGATGGCCTTGGGAAACAAAAGTGTTAATTCCCAAAACCTTCTTTAACTGAAGGCCTGTAGGAGGAGGTTTGACTTTCAGCTACTCATTCAAGACTTTTTTTTAAAAAGGTGTTCTTTTTTTGTGTGTATGAGTGGTCACCTACCTGTATATTTGTATGTGCACCAGATGTGTGCCCTGGTGCCTAAGGAAACCAGAAGAGGACATCACATTCCCTGGACCTGGAGCTGCAGATAGTTGTGAGTTGCAGTGTGGGCACTGAGAGCTGAGCTAAGGTCATCCTCTTAGAGCAGTTTGTTCTTTGACGAAGCAAGCGTCCTCGGGATTAGGAAACCTTAATTGAAGGATTGTCTCCATCAGGTTGCCTGTAAGAAAGTCACTGGCTGTATTATTTTTTTGATTAATGATTACTATTAGAGGGCCTAACCCACTTTTGGTGGTGCCACTCTGGCTTAGTGGTCCTGGGTGGTTGGTGTAAGAAAGCTGAGCTGAGCAAGCCAATAAACACTCCTCTGCTTCACTTCTTGCTTCCACATTCTTGTTTTGAGTTCTTGCCCTGACTACCCTTCTTCATGGACTACACTGGGGATGAAATAAACCCTTTTTTTCTCCCCTGGCTTGCTTTTTTGAGCATGGTATTTATCACAGCAATAGAGAGCATAATAGAGCATACAGCACATGCTCTTACTGTTGAACCAACTCCCCACCCCCAAGATGAGCTTTTGAGGGGGCTGGTGAAATCCTCAGCACTTATGTAAAAGTCAGATAGGTTCTAAAATGCCTATAAACTCAGCATTGTGAGTAGGAAACAAGTGATCCCAATGTTGTGTTACCAAATTGTGGGTCATAACCTGTGTCCCAGGTGAGGTATGGCCACCCATCCTCAAGCTCAGTGTTGACTTCCCTTGTGATAAAACCTTAACTGGTAGTGGTGG
Source organism: Psammomys obesus (assembly GCF_907164565.1). Taxonomy (NCBI): domain Eukaryota; kingdom Metazoa; phylum Chordata; class Mammalia; order Rodentia; family Muridae; genus Psammomys; species Psammomys obesus. Next base: position 11,141,207 of record NW_026596234.1, on the reverse strand, counting down.
TGCATACCTTTAATTCCAGCACTCAGGAGGCAGAAGCAGGTTGATCTTTGTGAGGCCAGCCTAGTTTACAAGGGAGTTCCAGCATGAGTACACAGAGAAGCCCTGTCTCAGAAAACAAAAACAAACAAACAAACAAAAAAACAACCAAACAATAGCTAAGGGAAAGGACTACAGAAAGGAGACTACAGATAGCACATTTTGTTTTGAAGGTCATGGTTTTTGGCTGTTGGGAAGTGCCATAAACAAGCACAGTATTAGAGAGGAGGCCTAATCTTTTTTGTTTTTTTCTGAGTGTGTATCAAGATGAAAGCTTAGCAGGGTATGGTAGTATATGCTTGTAATTCTAGCATTTAGACAGCTTTCCCAGTTCAAAGCCAATACGAAACCTTGGTTCAACAAAACAAAACATCAGTGAAAAGGTCTTTTTCATGCTTTAGGAGAATGCTGTCCATGTCTTCTTTGACTGCTGCTCCTTTTCAAAACCTGGCTTCCAAGCTTCCTTCTTTTAACACTGGGCTTCCAATTGTGTTCTTAGTTTAGCCTAGTCATTTCCACTTAGAGGCTGCCCTAGAGAGCGGAAGAAATGTTATGAATCAGGCAAATTTGAAGCAGGCCTGTCTATCAACTTGGGCACTTAGGTTAGTCACTCTGAGTTTCCTTCCCTACTGTTGTTTGAAATGAGAAAGCATATAAATCACCCAGTATGGTTGGGTCGTACAAATTAGCCCTTTCCATTTAAGTAAAACAGTGTCGAATGCTCTATTCTCTTTACCTCTGTTCTGCAAATCAAAGTTCCAGATTGTCTGCTTTAAAAATCTCTAGTGAGCTGGGTGTGGTGACACCATTAGTCCCAGCACTAAGGCAGAGGCAGGTGGATCTCTATGAGCTGCCAGGTCTACATAGTAAGTTCCAGGACATCCAGGCCTACACTGTGAAAGTTTCTCTTGAATGGCTCACTATTTATACATTTAAATTCTGAAACAGCTTGGTTCTGAGGAACCAATTGATCTGTGTCTCTCTAGTTCATATTCATCTCTTCAGAGTATTTCCACTGGGAGATGAGTCCTAATTCTTCATATTCACCGAGATCCTAAGAGATCATAGGTGACTTCAATATTCCAGTAATCTTCATCTTACTTTTCTAGCTGTTAGCTGCTGTCTGTAGATTCCTTTGACATTCTTTTTACTTCGAAGACATATTTTTCAGAATTTAGTAGGTGGGTGTGTGTGAACATACCTTATACCACATACCTAGTGGGCTCTGGGGTAGCACTTGCAAGCAGGCCCAGTCCCCCCCATTTATTTATTGGGGAATGTGCCACAGTGCTTATATAGAAGTTGTCAGGGAGTTTAGTCTCACTGTCCACTACATGCCAAGCGTTTTACCTGCTCACCACCTCACCAGCCCCAGACACATTTCTGTAGTGAAACAAATTGGCACACTAAACTAGATTTTCAAAAATTATACTTGTAGCCTTGGGCAGCTTAGGCCAAGGTGTTTTTAAAATTATTTTTATTATTTGTGGGTGCAGGTGGGCACTTGTGCACTGTGATACATGTGGGTAACTTTTGTGCATCGGGTTCTTTCCTTCCACTGGATAGGTACTAAGTGGAACTCAGATCTTCAAGCCTGCTGGCAGGCCCCTTTACCAACTTCGAGCTATCTTGCTGATCTCTAAGGTTAGATTTTGGTGCCAGATGTTTGCTACATACTTGTAAAAAAACAAAAACCTTTCCATTAATTGATTTTGGGAGGGTTTGGGAGACTGCAGAGAAAGATTACAGGTCTGATTGGGGAGTGAGATTACAGAAAGGGATTAGAGGTTTGGTACTTGGCAATTTAGGTATGTCTTTCCCAGTTACTCTGGAAGCTGAGGCAGGGGGCAAGTTCAGGGTCAACCGTGATAATTTATTGACATCTTTTCTCAGAGTAGAAAATAAAGGGGTTAGGGATGTGCCTTAGTTGGTGCTTGCCTAGCATGTACAAAACCGGAGTTCCATCCCAGCACTGCATACATCAGGCATGGTGGCACACACCAGTAAATCTTTTATACAATCATGCATCCATATTATATATCTTAGGATCCATCTATTTTAAATGTAGTATTCCAAACAAAATTATACAATTATGCATCTATAACTAGTCCAGTTTTAGAAACTACTAGCAGTCTTAACAGCTCTTTTGCATGCAAAGTGGTGTGATTTAAATCAAGGTCTCAAGTGATTACTCTTCCTAGTTGGCCTCATGTTTTATGTGTTAGAATCCTTAAAAGCTGTTCTCAGTACCTAGTTTAAAGTTACTGTTTCTGAGGTTGGAGAGATGGCTCAGTGGTTAAGAACGTTGGCTGTTCTTCCAATGGTCCTGAGTTCAATTCCCAGCAACCACATGGTGGCTCATAACCATCTGTAGTGAGATCTGGTGCCCTCTTCTGGTGCACAGGCACACATGCAATCAGAAGGCTGTATAAATAAATAAAAATTTAAAAAGTCATTGCTACTGACCATAGTCACATGCTCTACAGTTAATTTCCTGAGCTGTGTTTTTCTTTATTGCTTATATGTGTGTCAGCCATTTATTTAGCTTTGTGTTGTAAGGGCTGGAAACATAGTCCAGTAGGCCGTGTGTGTGTGTGTGTGTGTGTGTGTGTGTGTGTGTGTATTTAGCATTTGTTCATTTCTAACACAGTAAAAAATTATGTGAATTAGCACATGCCTGTAATCCCAACACTCAGTGAGGCAGAGGTAGGCAGATCTGTGAGTTCAAGGTCAGCTTGGTCTACAAAGTGTGTCTAGGGACAGCCAAGGCTACACAGAGAAACCCTGTCCAAAACAAATATGTAAATTAATTTTTTTTCTGTGTGTGTGTATGCGCTTGCACATGCCATGGCATGAGTGTGGAAATCAGTACAAGTTGAGGACGTAGTTTTTCTTTGTCCACAGACATATAAACATATTTGAGAGGAGTACATGCTGTGGCACATGTGGATATCAAAGGAGAATTTTGTGGAGTATTTTGTTTGTTTGTTTGTTCGTTTTTTTTTTCTTTCACTCTTATATGGGTTCCAGGGCTCAAACTCAGATCCCCTGAACCTTCTTTCTGGCCTATGCATTTGTTTGTTACTCATTTTATGTTTAATTAATAAAATAATGATGTATATGCTTATGTGACTGTGTGTGCCAGGAGAAATCAGATCCCTGGGAGTTGCCTGATGTGGGTGCTGGAAACTGAACTCAGATCTTCTAGAAGCAGGAGTCTGTGCATGAGCTCTTAACTACTGAGACATTTGGCTGGACCCTGTTTTTAATTTTTTTTTTTTTAATATTTCCTGCCATATGGGCGCTGGGAATTGAACCCAGGTCCTTTGGAAGAGCAGCCAGTGCGTATAACCACTGAGCCATCTCTCCAGTCCCTTTGTCATTTTTTAATATCAGAACTTTAATGATATCTTATTTATTGCTAAATGTGACGGTGCATTTTATAGTCTTTTCTACTTGGAATTTGAGCTTGTAAAATCCCTTGAGCTTAGGAGTTGACCAGCCTGAGCAACAAAGTTAGATGTCTTCTAAATTGAACAAAACAAAAAAGATTTGTCTAGTGTTTGTTTGTTTTTTTTGTTTTTGTTTTGTTTTGTTTTGTTTTTTCTAGACAGGGATTTTTTTGTGTAGCTCTGGCTGTCTTGGAACTGTATAGACCAGACTGGCCTTGAACTCAGAGATCTGCCTGTATTAGGCTTTTGAAAAAAATAACATTTAATTTTTTTAAAAAAATTTATTTATTATGTATACATTGTCTGCCTATATATTTGCCTGCACGCCAGAAGAGGACCAGATGTCATTATAGATGGTTGTGAGCCACCATGTGGTTGCTGGGAATTGAACTCGGGACCTCTGGAAGAACAGCCAGTGCTCTTAATCTCTGAGCTATCTCTCCAGCCCATAATATTTAATTTTGAAAATTTTTTGCTGTATATGTATGATGGGGCTGTGCACATGCTCTGGGTAGGGAGGCCATAGGACTACCTCAGCTTTGTAAATATAGGTTCTGGGAATTGAATTTTCAAATCACCAGGTTTGTGCAAGTGCCTTTACCTGTTGAGCGATCTCAATAGCCGTATGCTTTTGTTTGATTTTACATTGGACTCTTGTGTGTGCCCAGTGGCATGGATAGGAAACGTGTGCCAACATGTGGTGGTCAGAAGACAACTTGCAGGAGTCATCTCCTTCTATTCTGTATATCCTGCACACACATACAAGCAGGCAAGACACGAATAGACAAAAGAGTAAAACTTATAAAAAGGTTTGGGGTCACCATTAGCTATACAACTAGATCAGATTTGGACTGAGCTATATGAAACCCTGAAAAGATCCTGCCCGCCACCACCTCAAAGGAAAAAAAAAACAAAAACAGAAAACACTGCCACCTCAAATGCATAATTTTAGAAAAGGGGTTATAATACAAAAGTATTCATAGTTGGGTGTGCTAATGAATGCTTGTAATCTCAGTGCTTTAGAGATGACAGAAGCAGGAATATGATGCAAGGTCAAGGCCGTCCTGTGTAGTGAGTGTTGGGCCAGCCAGGACTAACACAGTAAGACCCCACCTCTGAAGCAAAGTAGGAAACAGCAGTAACAAAAAGACTCATTTATGTTACTCACTTTCTCTTCAAGTGATCACTTATTTAGACTCTGCTTTTTAATTTTAGATTCAGAGCCATGGAGCTCAGCGATGCAAATTTGCAGACACTAACAGAGTATTTGAAGAAAACTCTGGATCCTGATCCCGCCATTAGACGTCCAGGTAAAGATGTCTTTATTCTTTGGCTTATTCATTTTTGAGACATATGGTGGAAAACTTTTGTGTAGTCTGCCTGGTTATAAATTCAAAAGAAAAAAAAAGTATGTTTGCTTGTTTTCCCAGGCCTGGTTGATGTGACATGTTTGGCTGCTTAACAATAGTTATAACACACAAAGCAATTTTTTGTTGAGTAAAGTAGCTTTTATGACATCTTCTGGGGTAAAAAGTACTGGTGTGTTTAATATTGTCTAAGGCTTAGAGTTACTTGTGTGAACTTAGAATTTCAGCCTAGATACAAAAGTTAAGAAAAGAAAAAAAGGGAAGGGGGTCTTGCCAGGTGGAACTACTGGCGTGTGAACTAGACCTTGTTAAGGGCCGTATTTGTTTGGAATACTAGGGATGGTACTCTAACTAGGGAAGATACAAAACTCTAACCAGCTTTGTATGCTTAGATTTGCAACTTTGCTTGAAACATCAGGATAGCATAGGAAATCCTCTCCCTCATTTTTAAATGATGGTAACCAACTTTTAAAAACTGAGGAAATGTGGGCTCAGAAAGGTCTTCTGAGCAGTTTGTTGGTGATCCTTGTTATCATAATCTAATCTTCAGAATGTAATAATATTATGCTTCTGGACAGGATTTCTCTTCAGAGGATCTGAGTCATGAGTGGAGGGAAATATTATATAAAACAAATAGAAATGTGACTGTGTGGGTGGTTTGTGTCTCTGTCATGCCCATCATCCCTTTGTTCGCTGGTTAAGAAATCCAGTGCCAAGAACTCTACTAAGCTGTACCCTTAGCCTCATCCTAGTCTAGGAGTCTGTGTGATTTCTAATCCTTATGCAGGGTTATTTGAAGCTATTTCATGCCAGTTTATATTTTGAGAATATTATCCCCCCCATATCTGACTACCTTCCCCTGTATCACCCACAATATTGTATGTGTGTGTGTGTGTCTCTGTGTGTCTGTGTGCATGCGCGCGTGGGTGTGCAAGTATGCACATGAAGAAGCTGGAAGTCAGTATTGGTTATCTTCCTTTTTAAAAAGATTTATATGTCTAGCATTTTTGCCTGTGTGTATGTATATGCACTGAGTGTGGAAAAAAAAAAAATATATATATATATATCACATGTGTGCCTGGTGCCCGAAAAGGCTGGAAAAGAGAATTTTATCCTTTGGAGCTGGAGTTACCAGTGGTTATAAGCTGCTGCATGGGTGCTAGGAGCTGAACTCGGGTCAGTTCCTAGAGCAGCAAGGGCTCTTCCTAACTGCTCAGCCAGTTCTCTGACCACTCTGGGTGATATTTTTTGAGACACAGTTTCAGAACCAGCTGCTCATGGATTCGGTTAGACTGGATGGCCAGCAGGTCCTAGGGATCCATCTGTCCTTACCTGAACAGCCCTGGGGTTACAGACATGCTCTCTTGTGCTTGGTTTTTATGTGGGCACTGGAGGGGGAACTTAGGTTCAATGCTTAAATGCTTGGGCACCAAGCATTTAACCCAACTGAGCTACCTCTCTGGCCCAGTCTACATTTCTGAGAGGTCACACTAATGTCCCTGATGTGTTGTTCGTGGATAAAGAAAAATTAATTGCTCTAATCTTCTTAGAATTTCTCAGAAAGCCTATGCTAGCTAACACTATTGAAATATATATATATTTTTAATGTGTTTTTAAAAGTTGAGGGTGCTAAAAAAATAAAAAGCCTTATGACCCCAGGACAAAGTGTAGAAATAAACTGCTGTTTCTGGGAAGCAAATTTCTCAAAGATTGACCCAAGACCTGTAGAATCAGCCTCTGTGTATCTGACTATACCTGCCATCACCCAGTCTCACTGCTGAAGATGGAACCCAGGACCTTACACTTGCTAAACTGTCGACATCTTTATGATACGATAGGCACAAATTGTGAACTGGTTCCCAGCTTTGATCAGACAGTTATATGAAAGTGGAGGCCAGAGGTCAGCATCATATTTTTACCTCTTGTCACTCCACCTATTGTTTTTGAACAGGTCTCTTACTGGCCCATTGGCTAGAGTTGCTTCTCAGTGAGCCCCACAGATCCTCATGTGTCTGCCTTTCCAACACTAGGATTACAGGAGGTGCAATGGTCACCACCATGCTTACTGCTGGACTGACTGAACCATTTCCCCACCCAGAATTGGAAGGCTTTTTAGGCTCCTGGCCTATGCAGAAACATGTCAGCATGGAAAAGTTTTAATTGAATTAATTAGTTTAGAGTATGTGTGTGAGTGGGAGGAAGGGAGGAGAAGAAACAGACAAGACAGAGATCAGGAGATATGTCATAGTGTTTTTGTAGCAGAGGACAACTTTGTAGAGTTGGTTCTCTCTTCCTTTCTGTACCTGGTTTCCAGGCATAGAGTTTGGGTTCCTAGGCTTGTGCAGATGTGTGGTAAGTGCCTTTATATGCTAATCCGTCTTACCATCAGTAAGAATACTGTATAGGTGAAAGAGTAAACACAAAAACATTGCCTTAAACTTTTGAGAAGTATGCTTCAGGCCTAGGTAGATATAGCTAGAGTGCTTGTCTACTAGCCCGTTCGTATAATCCAAGCTTTTGAGAAGGGGACACAGGACAACCAGATAGATATTCAAGTTCATCCTTGACTGCTTACTGCATTAGAGGCCATCAAGGCTACATGATACTTGTCTGTGAATGAATGAAGGTAGCTCAGATGATTTAGTGGGTAAAGGTGCCAGCTGCCAAGCTAGATGACTTGAGTTTAATCTCTGGAACCAACATGGTAGAAGAGGGTATCATCACATATAAGCTGAGCAGACAGACAGACAAACAGTAAATACAACAATTTTAAAAATCACATATAAAAATCACATATAACACCAAACAAAAAAACCAACATAGTATGTCTTTTCCTGAAAATAGTCTGAATTCTTCATGGTAAATTCAAAACAGAGCAGCTTTGGAGAAGCCAATACTGCATTCACATACATGCAGGCAAAATATTCATATATGTTAAATAAAAATAAATAAATATTGGGGGTGGTGTCAAACAGGGTTTCTCTGTGTAGCTTTGGGTGTCCTGGACTTGCTATGTAGACAGGCTGGCCCTGACCTCACAGTGATCCACCTGCCTCTGTCTCCCTGCATGCCACTGTGCCCTGTCTTTATTTTTTTGTTTGTTTTTGAGGCATTATTTCAATATGTAGAGCAGGCTGGCCTTGAACTTACTGTATTATTATATAGACAAACTTGGCCTTAAACTTGCAGAGATCCACCTACCTCTGCCTCCCAAGTGCTGGGATTAACGGCCTGCACCGTCAATCCTGGAGCATAAGTAAGTCTTCTTTGAAGGACCAAGATAGAAATCTTTGTCTTAGTTTTACTGATGGCTTGGCTCATGGGTAATAGCATATTCACATAAATAGCATGGACTCATTGTACTAATATTACTTGTGAAGGAGGCAGGAGGCAGGGTGTGTAACTTACAGTAACATCTGATTTCCTCGGGAGCTGCAGCTTTGGGTGGGTACATCTGAGTAGACTGTTGTAGATGTTGGGGAATTGAGTGAGGTCATTTGAAAACTGAAGCATATACATTTCATCTAACATGTGAAACCATTTAGTGGATAAAATCAATGTTGTCCTGTAGGAAAATGTTCTGATATTTCATTGGCTGGTTGGTGGGTTTCTATTTATGTATCTGGTTTATTTGTTTTGTTTGTAAGACAGTATAACTGTGTAGCTCCAGTTGGACTAAAGTTCAGTGTGTACCTGGGTTTGCCTGGATCCTCCCAAGTACTCAGCTTAAGTCTCAAACCATTATTTGTCATCTAATCATTGTTTCTTTTTATAGTTTATATTTAACTATAGACATAGTTTTATTATAGGTATAGAGTGGAAATGTTTATTTTAACAAGTCTAACATGAAAATTCTTTTACAGCTGAGAAATTTCTTGAATCTGTAGAAGGAAATCAGAATTACCCACTGTTGCTTTTAACATTACTGGAAAAGTCACAGGATAATGTCATTAAAGTATGTGCTTCAGTAACCTTCAAGAACTATATTAAAAGGAACTGGAGAATTGTGAGTATTTTGGGAATACATAATTAAATACTCTGAATGTTTCTATGGCTTATATCTATTTCTGTACTAAATTCAGGTGTGAATTAATGTTGAACAGGTTCTTTATCTAAAACTCGTGTTACTTCATGTAAATTCCGCATGACATCCTACCTTTGTAACTTAGACTGTTAGGAGACCTAGGCCGTGAAGACAGTCTGCATTGATAGAGCATAAGATGGGCTGTGTGTGTCTCTGTAATCATGGTTTCTTAGGTTATACAAGTGCACTAAGGCCAAGGGCAGCACAGTGAAATTCCATCTCAAAAGAGCAGACTTTTACAGTAATTAAGATTTACTTATTCATCTATTTATTTCACAGCAGGGTCGAGCTTTGTATCCCTGGCTGATTTGGAATTCGGTCTTATATATACACTTACATATACACACCTATAATCTGCGTGTGTGTGTGTGTGTGTGTGTGTGTGTGTGTGTGTTCAAATACTTACTAGTCTTTCTCATCATTGACAAAAGAATTTATAAAATCAGTCTGGAGAGATGGCCCCGTGGTTAACGAGCTCTTACTGCTCTTACAGAGAACACAGCTTTGGTTGTCAGTGTCAGCCTGGCTTACAGCTACCTGAAATTGCAATTTCAGGAAATCTGATGCCCTCTTCTGGCCTCAAGGGGCTCCTGCATACAGATGGTACACATAAACTCATGTAGGCAAATACATATAAAATAAATACAACTTTAAGAAAAAGCTTATAAGGCAATAAGTATTATCTTAAAGCTTTTATTATTCATTAGATATTGTTCTATGTGGTAAAGAAATAGCTAAATCTTAGAAAGTCCATATTGTTTGTGGGCATGTTAGCCTCTTGTTTTTGTGGGGTAGGAGGGAAAGGAGGGCTATTAGGTAGAGACAGTCTTTTCATAGTTTAGGCCATCCTAAAACTCATGAACAGCTCTACTGCATCAGGATCCTGATGTCTTTATCTTTATGATATGTAAAACCAGGGAGTCTATAGTGTCTCTAAGAGGTGTACCCCAGGTGTACTTTTTTAAAAAATATTTTAGTTATTTATTTTATGTAGTACACTTGAGTGCTCTGTTTTCATGCACACCAGAAGAGGAAATCAGATTCTATTACAGATGGTTGTGAGCCACCATGTGGTTGCTGGGAGTTGAACTCAGGACCCCTGGAAGAACAGCCAGTGCTCTTCACCACTGAGCCATCTCACCAGCCCCCCTCCCCAGGTCTACTTTTAATTAGTAACAGACAAAGTTTTCATAGGATAGATCTGTAAGGTGAGAATCAAGTTGAATCTTTTAAAGATGACTCTGATTGGCCCCACATTGATGGCAACACGCCTTTTATTTCAATCTTGGAGGCAGGGGCAGGTGAAATTCCTTAGTTCAAGGCCAGCTACATAGAAAGATACTGTCTCTAAAAGCAAAACACAAACACACAGGATGACTGATTAAATAACATACATCTACAAATCTATAAAGATTTTAACTACATGCTGATTAACTTACATATTTACATAGAAAACTGAAACTAGTTATTTTTTCCTTCCTCCCTCTTTTCCTCCCTTCCTTTCTTCCTTCTTTTTGTTGTTAGTAGGGATCAAATCTAGGGTGTCCTTGCTAAGTGCATCCCAGAATGTACCCACACCCCAGGACTCACTTGTTTCTGTGTTTTTTTTTTTGTTTTTTTTTTTTTTTCTGGGATTATAGGTGGAGTTGCCAATAGCCAATTTTTCAGCCTAGGCTAAACCCTACATAAACCCTGTTTTGAAAAACTGGGAAGGAAGGAAGGAAGGGAGGGAGGGAGGGAAAAACGGTCATTATTCCCATAGGAGACAGAGAAATAGTTACGTTCCTCCATTTTCTTTGATAACTTGAGTTATTAAGATTAGTTACATTTTATTTGAAAACCCAAATGGATGTGAGAGTGGATCCTATGTCACTTGCTTGTTGATATTTTGCTTTTAGGTTGAAGATGAACCAAACAAGATTTGTGAAGCTGATCGAGTAGCTATTAAAGCCAACATTGTTCATCTGATGCTGAGCAGCCCGGAACAGATTCAGAAGCAGGTGGTGTTCTGCGCTAGACCCAGGGAATTGGGTGCACCTTTATGAGGCTGTCTGCTAATTAAAGCTTTCCTTCCCTAGTTGAGTGATGCTATTAGCATCATTGGCAGAGAAGACTTCCCTCAAAAATGGCCTGACTTGTTGACAGAAATGGTCAATCGCTTTCAGAGTGGAGATTTCCATGTTATTAATGGAGTCCTTCGCACAGCACATTCACTATTTAAAAGGTATTAATGCACAGGTTTATTTTTAGTATGGTTTCTGTTAGTGTAGCTTTCTGTTGGGTAACTTCTTACTCCGGTGAATGTGAACATCCTGGAGTAACTGGGAAGTCACTCATTTCGTTGTGTTCACTTCATCTCGAGCAACAGCGTCCATCTCGCGCTGCCTCGTTTTCTGTGAGGTAGTTAGATTATTCTTTGTACTTTGAATTCAGAAGGCTCTCTGGTTGATGGCATCTGGTTGATGGTTGATGTTCATCTGTCCTTGAACATCTAAATTGAGTAAACAGAAGGTTGAACTCCTATGCTTCTCTCCATTTTCTAGATACCGTCATGAGTTTAAGTCAAATGAGCTATGGACTGAAATTAAACTTGTCTTGGATGCCTTTGCTTTGCCTTTGACTAATCTGTTTAAGGTATGGTATGCCTTGAAAGTTACCTAGTATTTTAAATTGCTTAAATATGTGTATAATTTTAAGAGATTTAAAAAAAAAAAAAAAAACTTGTTTGATAGTACAGCATTCCTTTTAGAAGAATTGCAACCCTGTGCAGAAATGGACACAGTGAGGCTGAGCTTCCTTGTTGTACAGTATTAAGTTGCTGGCACTTTTTTAGCCTACCTTCTTAATTTTCTAGGAATGTTTAAAAACAACCCAAGAATCCTATCATTTCACCCAAGTAAGTGAATGTGTCTCTAAAAGAGAGATTGACATTTTGCCCACATGTGGAATTTAATTACATACTTTTACAGAACACAGGTATTTTCTTTAGGATGTTCTTAGTGTTTATAAGAATCCTATGAAATTTAAATTAATGCCTCCCCCCCTTTTTTTTTTACAGACAAGATACCACAAACACTATTAGTAAAATGAGAGTTAAGCTTAAGTCTCACTTCCTTTGATGGCAGAATGCTTTTCATTTCTTTCAAAAAGGATGGTTGTATAATAGTGTTCAGATAAAGGTTTTATAAAGGGTATTTGTGGTTAAGGTAACATTTTTCAAAAATTAAGACCAAAATGTAATCAATTTTCCAGCTTTAGATTCGGAAAGATTTTCATTTTCTAACAGTGTAATTAAAAGCCAAGGCATAGTTCACATGCCTATAATCCCAAGATGAGGGAAGGAGAGGCAGGAGGATTGGAAATTTGAGGCCACAACTGGGCTATAACAGCAGGTTCCCGGCCAGTTTGGTTTATATGGTGAGACTCTCTGGACAAGAAAAAAAGTTTTATCTAGATTACAGTGAATGAAATGAACATTCTGTTCTGAATATGCTGTTAGAAATGCTACTCTTCTTGAGTGGAACAGTTTATTGAGAAAAACGTCAATAGTTATTTTTAGTTTTAAATTCCAGAAGAAAGCAAGTAAGCATTTGCTCACAAAGTGGGTATGTGCAAAGTACAGGAAGTTCTTCATGGTTTTTGTTGTTTTGGGGGGATTATTTTTTGTTTTGGGGTTTTGGGATTTTTGTTTGTTTGTGTTTGAGACAAGATTTCTGTGTGTAGTCCTGGATGTCCTGGAACTTGCTCTGTAGACCACTCTGGCCTTGAACTCAAATCTGCCTGCTTATGTCTCCTGAGTTCTGGGATTTAAAGCTATGTACCACCATAGCCAGTCAAGGAATAAACATGCAAAAATTCTGTCATTTCCTATGTATATTCTAAACATAATTAGGCATTCTTTTAGTATTTTGAGACAGGGTCTCTTTTTCAGATTTATTTATTTGACTTTATATATGAGTGTTCTGCATGCATACATGTGCACCATGTATAAGCCTGTAAGGAGGTTTTTATTCACTGTAGTACCCCCCTCTTTTTTCTTTTTAATTTTATTTTATGTGTGAAGGTGTCACATTCCTTGGAATTGGCGTTACAGATACAGTTTGTGAGCTGCCATGTGGGTGCTGGGAATTGAACCCGGGTCCTTTGGAAGAGCAGACAGTGTTCTTAACTACTGAGCCATCTCTCCAGCCCAGTACTCTTAACCACTAAGTCATCTCTCTATCCCTCTTCTCTGTGTAGTTCTGGGAGCCTAAAACTTGCTCTGTAGGCTAACCTAGCCTCAGACTCAAATAGATCCGCCAGCGTTTGAGTCCAGGAATTAAAAAGGTGCCTCCACTTATTTTCCTCCTTGGGATCTCACTATGTGCCCATGGTAGGCCTAGAACTTAGCATGTAGACCAAATTGGCTCAAATTCAGTGCTAGCATTAAAGGTGTAAGATATGCTACACCTGGCTTTTGTTTGTTTATCTTAAGATTGTCTGAAGGACTAGAGAGATGGCTCAGAGGTTAAGAGCATTGGCTGTTCTTTCAAAGTTCTTGAGCTCAATTCCTGGCAACCACATGTTGGCTCATAACCATCTATCTATAATGAGATCTGGTGTCCTCTTCTGGTGTGTAGCCGCACATACAGGCAGAATACTGTATAAATAATAAATCTTTTTTTAAAGGGGGGGATTGTCTTGACAAGTCCAGTGATGACCTTGAACTTCTGGTGATACTGTTTTCATCTCCCAAGTAGCTAGGTTATATGCATGTACTACCCCTAACAAGTTTATGTGATGCTGAGATCAAACCCTTGACTTCATGTATCATTGTCCCATCCCCTTTCCCCAATATTTCTTGTTGTTAGGTCTTTCTATGTAGCTCATTCTTCCTTTGACTTTTGAAATCCTCCTGCTTGTACTTGGATCATATGCTTGCCTGACTATACCCAACTGTAACTCCATACTAGAGTAATATTCCTTATGAGTAATGGAATCTCGGTTCTATTCAGATCTCTGACCTCCCAAACCCATTTCTTTGCTTTCTTTGTGCTGTCTTGTACTACTCATGTAGAATCTCAGACTCAGAAGTAGAGGCATGTAGAACATTGTATAGACAAATCTATTCCTATAGCTAGGATAATGCTCAGTTGAAAATTATATAAATACCAAATGGTAGAGGAATTTTGTTGTTCTGTTTTGTTTCGTTTTGAAACAGGCTTTCTTTGTGTAGCCCTCACTGTTCTGGAACTTGCTCTGTAGACCAGGCTGGTCTCAAACTCACTGAGATCTGCCTGCCTCTGCCTCACATGTGTTGGCATGTACCATCACTTCCACCCTGCAGAATTTCTTCTGAGAGCATGTGGGAACTGCTTTTTTTTTTTTTTTTTTTTTTTAAGATTGATTATTTATACAATATTCGGCCTTACACAGTGTTCTGCCTGCATGTATGCCTGCGTACCAGAAGAGGGCACCAGATCACATTATAGATGGTTGTGAGCCACCATCCGGTTGCTGGGAATTGAACTCAGGACCTTTGGAAGGGCAGCCAGTGCTCTTAACCTCTGAGCCATCTCTCCAGCCCGCTTTGTTTGTTATTAATGTGTGTGTACATAGGAAAGATGCCCAGAGGGGTAACATTTGGAGTATTTACTAGCTGTTATCAGATTAAAATACATACTTTTATTTTTCAGCATCTTTTAAGTAAATATATGTTACTATGTAAAGGCCTCGTTTGGAGAAGAAATATAAGTAGTCTCAGCATAGCACAAGGCTATTTCACTAAGCTCACCATGCTGCCTTTATGATACACTAAAACCTTGTTTCTAAATTCCTTTCCAAGGCTACCATTGAACTCTGCAGCACCCATGCAAACGACGCCTCTGCCCTGAGGATTCTTTTTTCTTCCTTGATCTTGATCTCAAAATTGTTTTATAGTTTAAACTTTCAGGTAAGTTTTATTTGATTTCTTGCTTTTGATTCTTTACCTTTCTCTTGATCTCTCATACACACACACACACCTTTAAATAATTAGTCCACCTGACAGGATTGATTTCCCCAGCATTGGTTCTGAAAGGAAATAAAGCATTTTTTCATGTTTTGTTTTATAGGGATTTTTTTTCTTTTCTTAACATTTTAAAATTTGAGGTTGGAGAGATGGCATGACATGAGAATTGGAATTATAGACAGTTGTGAACTGCTTTGTGGGCACTGGGAACCCAGAATCACTTAGCCATCTCTGTAGCACCTCTTCCCTGTACCCTACCCTAATTTTATTGAAAGCATTATAGAATTAGATATTCGAGGGCCAATAAGCTAGTTCAGCATGTATATATGCTTGTTTGAATTTGACCTCCAGGATACACATGGTAGAAGGAGAAAGCCTTTGTCTGCTGTTTCATAAACACATGTGCATACAGAGACAACAATTAATAATAAATGTTTAAAACTTTTAAAGTATATGTATGTGTGAATATATGCCATATGTGTGTTTATGGATGCCTTTAGAGTCCAGAAGTTGGCTGGAGCTAGTTGAGAGCCTCTGTGTGGGTACTTAGGGCAACCATCTCATAGGAGAGGGATGTGTTGTAACAGTGTGCTTTGTAAACATGAGCTTCGTGTCGTCCTCACTGAACCCGTAGAGAACAGATAGCTGCAGACTGAAGTAACAGGACAGTGATGTGAGTTTCAAAGGCAAATGAACGCAGCTGCCACAGTTCAGGTGAAGTAGAATTTTTATAGACTAAAGTCTGGACTGGAGCCTACAGCAATGGGCAGATGTTTGTCATAGTTGGGAAATTGGTTAATCAATGCATTTTAATCAAAAGTCTCAAGTCTGGTTATTCTGCAGGATCTCCCTGAATTTTTTGAAGACAATATGGAAACTTGGATGAACAATTTTCATACCCTCTTGACACTGGATAATAAGCTCCTACAAACTGATGTAAGTATTTAAAATATTGTCAGTCTTTTTCCATCATTAAGGATTATTTTGGTGCAGATGAAACTCAAGTGTTGTAATGTTTGCTTAGTGTGAGTGGCCAACTCCCCCACCACAAAAAAAGGATACTCTGAAGACTGACTTACTCTTGGATTGTTAATATATGAAATTTCACAAATGTAAGAAATATTTGACTCTGTGATCTGTAGGAAATTTCATCGTTACGGCCTACCTTCCTAAAATCCCCACACTGTCAGAAGATTAAGAGTACAGTGTCAGTTTATTGTCATTCTCCACTATGTCGTGAGGTTGAGGCTCTGCAGGACTATATGATACCCTGTCTCATGAAGCAGAAAGGGAGGTGGGGTGGGTCTTGCAGATAATAGCCCTTGTTGCCATGCCCTATGCCTTTTTTTTTTTTTTTTTTCTTTAAGACTGTTTCTCTGTAGAGCTGGCTGGCCAGAGATTGGTCTGCCTTTGTCTCCCAAGTGCTAGAATTAAAGGCCTGTGCTGCCGGCTCAATATTTAGTATATTGTCAACGATTTATTTTTTAATGTGCTGAGAAATGTCCAACTCACTGGAGGAAATCTTGCTCCATACAGTTAATCAGAAAAAGCCCTCAGAGTCTTTCAGGCCTAAAGGGTGCAACAAAGTTTGCACTCGTTAGTTTCAATGCAGTTGGGGAAACCAGTTTGAAGTTATGTTAATAAAAGGCATACTGCTATTTTTATAATATTTTATGTGTGTTAGTGTTTGCCTGTGTTGATGTGTATGCATCCCATTCGTGCAGTGCCTGCAGAGGCCAGAAGAGAGTATTAGATCACTGGACACTGTAGTTAGTTGCTGGTAGTTACAAGCTTCAGTGTGCACATTGGGAACCCAGATCTGCAAGAAGAGCAAGTGCTTGTAGCCCATCCTTTTCTCTTCCCCTTTTATATATTTATAACCAAAATATTATTTACACACAGTGTTACTTCATTTGAGGATGGGGCATTGCATGTTTTATATACTTACTATTAAAATTATATTCCTTTTAGGGACGGCAACATAATATTATTAAAGAGCACTGGTGTGATTGCTCAGTGGTTAAGAGCACCAGCTGCTCTTTCATAGGACCTAAGTTTACTTCCTAGTGCCCACACAGAGGTTCACAAACCATCTGAAACTCCAGTTCCAGAGGAATCCAGCGCTCCCTTCTGGTCTCCACTGGCACCAGGCATACACTTCATCCACAGGACTACATATAGGCAAAACACCTAAGCACATAAAACTTGAAGATAATAATATGACCCGATGGTGGTAATCCCAGCACTTTGGAGGAAACCTGTCTCAAACTCTACCCCCACAAAAAAAAATTATAATAATAAAATAATCTTTAGAAACCCATATTACAGAAAGTATGATATATGACTGTTACTGTTCAAGCTCCTATAGGATTATTTTTCTTTTTTAGATCTTTGAGTGTTTTGTTCACACATACAAATGCATAATCATGTATATCCTGGAACTGAGATTGTCAATGACTGTGAACTGCATGTTGCTGCTAGGAATTGACCTGGGTCCTCAGCAGAAACGGGAAATGCTCTTAACCACTGAGACATATCTCTAGCCTCAGATGTTTTTCAATCTTATATTTCAAATGCTTTCTTGTCAGCAACAAGGAGAAAAAAGCCTTTATTTAACCCAAAAATTTGTGAGAATCTAGGTGTTGTGATACTTGCCTATAATTTGAGGACTTAGGATGTTGAGGCTAACCTAGGACATATTGAAAGTCTCTCGACTTAATACAGGGGCAAAGGTGTTGGGACTTACTGACAGTAACTAATAAATAATAACGTTATCATTTGCATATTTGAAAGCTTTGCATAGATTGATGGTAGAACAGATGCAGCTCGATAATTGGTTTGGATTTAAATCTTAAACAAGTCTGTGCCTCTGCCTGGAGAGATGGCTTAGAGGTTAAGAGAGCACTGATTGCTCTTCCAAAGGTCCTGAGTTCAATTCTCAGCAACCACATCGTGGCTCTTAACCATATGAGATCTGGTGCCGCCTTCTGGTGTGCAGGCATACATGCAGGCACAACACTGTATATCTAATAAATAGATTTAAAAAAAAGAAGTCTATGCCCGAATTTTAGCTCCTCTCCTTCCTTTATAGCAGCACTAATGTTGTATGTTTGAGTTTTGTCTTTTCTTTCATGTGAGGATGAAGAGGAAGCAGGTTTATTGGAGCTTTTAAAATCTCAGATTTGTGATAATGCTGCTCTCTATGCACAAAAATATGATGAAGAATTTCAGCGGTACCTGCCTCGTTTTGTCACAGCCATCTGGAATTTACTAGTTACAACAGGTCAAGAGGTTAAATATGATTTGGTAAGATGATGGTAGTGACAGAATGTTTTCTTTCCCTATTTATTTCTCTTTTTTAATGTTAATATATTTTTATTACTATCATTTATTATAATTTATTCAATTTGTATCCCAACTTTGGCCCCCTCCCTTGTCTCCTCCCAATCCCACCCTTTCTCCCTACTCTAGTATGCCCCTCCCCTAGTCCACTGATAGGTGAGCTTCTCCTTTCCTTCAATTTGACCCTAGCCTATCAGGTCTCATCAAGACTTGTTGTATTGTCTTCCTCTATGGCCTGGCAAGGCTGCACCTCCCAGGGTTAAGTGATCAAAGAGCCTGTCATTGAGTTCATGCCAGAGAAAGCCCCTGCTCCCCTTACTAGGGGATACTGGATACTGAGTCTATGGACTACATTCTGTGTTTATTTCTTATAAGAATAAACTAGTTTTGCTTTTAATTATATTCTTATTTTTGTATTTTGTTTCAGTTGGTAAGTAATGCAATTCAATTTCTGGCTTCAGTTTGTGAAAGACCACATTATAAGAATCTGTTTGAGGACCAGAACACGCTGACAAGTATCTGTGAAAAAGTTATTGTACCTAACATGGAATTTAGAGGTAATTATGGCAAAGTGGAAAGGGTTTTCAGGGGAGTAAAAGCTGTTCTTAAAAGTGTGTAAGCTTTGGACATGGTCATAAGACTCCATCTCAGCTCTATACTCTTTTTTTCCTCTTGTTTTAAAGGTGGTTAACATCAATTTAATAAGATGACTTCTTTAGAATATAAGATTTATTTTTTTAAACTACCAAGTAAACCTTGTGGCCCGTCATTTATTACCTGGTTTCTAAGCCAAGACAGAAAATGTAACATCTGTGAAATGATTATTATAAAAATATTGAAAAAGATCTCAATTTTGAGAAATTGTTTAATTTTAGTATTGTAATTATTTTTAACATCTCAGTAGGGTAAATAAGGTGTTTTAAAACTGTTGGCGTGAAGGTGAGCTACTTTAAAATGGCCTCCATTTTAAAGTAGAGAGCCTGTGTTTCTTCCTCTTATTAAGAAGGTAGAGGCTTGTGTTGTGTATTACCCACCCAGGGCTCTTCAGGTGTCACCTCAAGAAGAGCAAGAAGCTCAGGACAATAGAATGTGGGTATTTTCAAGCCACATCTGTAGGATGTCTGCCCTACATTTATCACTGAAGTAATTTATTAAATAATAGTGGATAGAGTTAATGTTTGTTTTAATGTCTTTACTGACGACATAGAAAGTATTCCTAGAAAGAATGGTGGCTTTTGAATGCAGTAGGAAGATTTTAGGAGCCTTATTCTTTATTACACTATGATTTGCCTAATAATAGTTTTCTGGCATGTGTGCTGAAGTCAGAATGAGAGAGGACTTTGTCAAACAAAGCAGCTCTGCTTGCTCATGTATAGAGCATGATGGCATGTTCTCTGGAGGCTGTGTTAAATTACCTACTTTCTCTGTAGCTGCTGATGAAGAAGCATTTGAAGATAATTCTGAGGAGTACATAAGAAGGGATTTGGAAGGCTCTGGTATGTGTTTGGGTTTTTAGTTAGTAGTTACCTGCCACCAATTCTAAGGCACTTTTCTTTCTAATAAATGTGGGGAGTGGCTAATAGTGTAGTTTTAGCTTTTATTAGGCATGATTTCCTGCTTTAATCCCACCCTGTGTCTGTCGATCTCTGTCTCACTCCCTCTTCCCAATTCTCTTCTACCTGTCTCAACACTCACATAATTTTTTGAAAGTATAAAAGGATCAAGGAAGATGCTCAGCATTGACCTCTGACCTGTACACAATTAAAATACCTGGGCATGCATGTGTATATACATACACATGTTTATGTTTGTACATGGCACACAAAGAAGTTCAAAGTCATCCTCAGTTACACAGCGAGTTTAAAGCCCCCCTATGCTGTGTGATATTCTGTCTGGAAAAGCCCAGTTCTTAGCGACTAGGGAGATAGCTCATATGCAAAGAAAGCTCTTACATTGATTACATTGGTACATTGATTACTTGCATTCAATCCCTATAAAAAAAAAACAGAACAAAAAGTCTTATAACTTTCATCTTTTCTAATTATTCTTTGTAGGATCTGTGATATTATGACCACTTTAGCTTCATTTTCATTTTGTGTTTCTTAGAGGGAAAAAAAAAATAGGTTGTTCTTGTGTTGCTGACAATTTCTTAGAAACTGGACTGGTTGCTACTTTTTCCCAAGATACATTTTCTTTTGATTTTATAGATATTGATACTAGACGCAGGGCTGCTTGTGATCTTGTACGAGGATTATGCAAATTTTTTGAAGGTCCTGTGACAGGAATCTTCTCTGGTTATGTTAATTCTATGCTTCAGGAATATGCAAAAAATCCATCTGTCAACTGGAAACACAAAGATGCAGCCATTTACCTTGTTACATCTTTGGCATCAAAAGCTCAAACACAGAAGGTAAGTCTTGCTGATTTTGTTTCCAAAACACCTTGGCAGCCACATGACTCAAAAAGAAATAATGTATTTCTTTTAATGCAGCCTGTTGCTCTCAGTATACTCTTCCACAAAGCTTCCTGTAGATGAACTAAGCACTTACCTCTTGATTCATACCCTTTCATCACCTTGGCAGAGACTTTTATGTAAAACTTAACTTAGCTACTTGGTTTAGGAACATTTATTGTCTTAAGACAGTTTTGTTTTATTCCTAAGAGCTTGTGTATTGAAATATCATATCTGGGTTGGAGAGATAATCCCAGCACTCAAGAGGCTGGAGAATTGTGAACTGAAGACCATCCAGGGCTACATATTGAGTCCCTGGCTTAAAAAAAAAGGAAAGAGAGATGATTTAGTGATTAAGAGCACTGGCTGTTCTTCCAAAGGACTTGGGTTCAAATCCCGGCACCTACATAATGGTTAACAGTCACTTGTAATTCCGGTTGCATGTGACCAGACATCTTCTGGCCCCCTCAGCATCTGACATACATAAAGGCAAATATTCATACTCATAAAACAAAAATAGAGGACTTTTTGAAAGACTGCTCATCTCAACTTTTCAATTTTTCTAAAATTGCTTAAATTTCTTGATATGTTTTCAGCATGGAATCACACAAGCCAATGAACTAGTAAACCTAACTGAATTTTTTGTGAATCACATACTTCCTGACTTAAAATCAAATAATGGTGAGTTTTCTGAAATTGTTTCTTTTCTGTAACTTACGATGTTATACCTTCAATTTTCGCAGCAGTAATATGGCAGCTGTCAAGAAATCTGTGTCACTATAATTTTAGAGAACTTGTTCATGTTATTGGCAGTAATGACATGGTTCCCTCAGCTCCTGCTTGTGTAAAATTAACTTCACAAAGAATATGTTTTATTAGAAGAAACTAGGAGTAAGGAGACAGACTGTAGCTCTGCAATGTTATCCTGGTGTATGTTTAGGAGTTATACTCTTTCTTTTTCCTTCCTACATGAAAAACATAAGAATAAACCAGGAGTCCCAGGCTGGGTGTGATGGTGAACACCTTTAATCCCAGCACACATTCATGAGCTGGCAAAACACTCAAACTCAAACACTGTTAAATAAAATCTTAGCCAGTCATGATGGCACACGCCTTTAACCCCAACACCCATGAGGTAGATGCCGGCAGATGTCTGTGTGTTCAGTCTGATCTAGAGAGCAAGTTCCAGGGCAGCCACAACTACATAATGAGACCCTATCTCAAAAAAATGTAACTAAATTAATTTATTAATTAAAATAAAATATAAAAGTTCTCACTCAGATCTGGTGGGATATGTCTATAATTCCATCATTTTCAAAGCTGAAGCAGAAAGGAGTTCAAAGACTTCTAAAGCAACAGGATAAGTTCAAGGCCAGAGTGAGATAGATCAGATTCTATTTCCAAAAACAAGCAAAAAAAAAAAAAAATAAATAAAATAAATAAATTTTACTTTCAAAGTATGTGAAATTGATAAGGAAAGTTTCCTGTGTTTATGAGTGTGCTGAGATAAATTGAGATAATTCCTTAAAATAATTTTTGTAGAAGGTGTGTATGTAGCCAGGCATGGTAGAACACACCTTTAATACCAATACTCAGAGCCAGAGGCAGGAAGATTTCTGTGAGTTTGTGGCCAGCCTGGTCTACATATCAAGTTCGGGCTGGGCATAGTTGCACAGTGAAAATGTATATACACACAAAGGTCAGCAATATTCAAATGAGTGGTCATCTCCAGCTGGCTTTACGAGTATTGACATTTGGTCAGTATTTCTTGTCTCTAATTTGTTCTCCTTTCACTAGAAGAATTGAAAGGAAATCCCAGCTGAATGATGTGAGTTCACAACACTTTTAATTGTTGCAACATTGGAGATTAGCCAAACTCTAGTCACTTGACCAGTAGTAGCTCCATTGTTTAAGCTCTGACGTCACTGATTTGTGAATAATCTTAAGTAATCGTGGTTTTTCTTTTTTCTTTTTAACAGTGAATGAGTTTCCTGTGCTTAAAGCTGATGGTATCAAATACATTATGATTTTTAGGAATCAAGTAAGTAGTGATTTTCTCCACACCTGTCATTTGTTTTATACATGTACCTTCTTCTCCAGTACTGTGTAATCAAATTTTTGTTTGTTTGTTTTGTTTTTTGGACGGGGTTACTCTGTGTAGCCATTGCTGTCCTGGACTCTATTTGTAGACCAGGACTGGCCTGACTCACAGTGATCCACCTGCCTCTGCTTCCCTGAGTGCTGGGATTAAAGGCATGTGCCTCCTTGACCAGGTTCTAATTAGTATTTGACATCTGCATCTAACCAAAAAAATTTAATAACCTGTAATTATAGGTAATGCTTAATTTCTCTTAAATCTTGTTCTTTTCCCTTCTTGTCCTGAGAATTGAACCCATGAACATGCTAAACAAGTGTTCTGATATGTTGATCTATGTAGTCCATCTTGTGTTCTTTTTTTTTTTTTTTTTTTATGTGTATATTGTTCTATCTGTGTATAGACCTGCACACCAGATCTCATTATAGATGGTTTTGAGCCACCATATGTTTGCTAGGAATTGAACTCAGGATCTTTGGAAGAACAGCCAATGTCCTTAATCTCTGAGCCATCCCTCCAGCCCAGTATCTTGTATTCTTATGATCGTCTTATTAAAAATTGACTGAAATTCTGGCCACAGGTTGCTTTAGTTGTCTAGTCTGCTGTGTCCTACTTTGTAACAGATCACCCTCCACTTGCCTCATTTGTCAGAGACTAGCCACTTTAGTCACAGTGTCACATGTTGTTTTTGGCCCATTGCATCCTCATGGTAGTATCTTATTTCTCTAGTCCTCTCCTGCCATGTGTATGGAACATCAGGCAAGCATACATGCAGGCACAACATTGTATACATAATAAATACATTTTTAAGATTAAAAAGAAAAAGAAGTTTAAAAAGGGGAAAAACAAAAATAAAAAAATATTTTTAGAAAGAAAGAAAAAAGAAATGACATTGCTCATGTCTGGACTGCAACCAGATTTGGGGGCATAGAAATCAGCATCTAAATACACAGTGTACAAGACCATCCCCCAACAATCAGTCTCTACAGCAGACTTGTAGGGTATGTTACTCATCACACATTAGGATGTTTTAGCTGATCTTTTTTTTTTTTTGGCCAACAAACCTCTTGCATGTCAAGAAGTCAGAATTCTTAGTCTTTAACAGTTTCTCAAATAACAAGATGTTCCAGATTCATCTTGTCCATTTCTTGCCTAGACCTGCTTAGTCCCTCTCAGGGTTGGAAATTTTATTTAAAGACCACCATCTGAAGCTAGATGTTGTTACCCATATCTGTAATCCCAGTACTCAAGAGTTTGAGAGGCAAAAGCAGGACTGGTCTTCATAAGCCTGGCCCATACCACCAAAGTTACTTAAGGATTATCCAGTTAGATTCTTGAGTGCTGAGCCTGCTAGGTGACTCAGCTGGGAAAGGCGTCTCTATCTGGGCTTGGGTTCAATTCTGAAATTCACCTAAAAAAAAGAGAACTGTCTCCTTCAGGCTATGCTCTCACTTCACATGCTCACACAAATAAGATTTTAAAATTAAAGCCAGATGTAGTGGCACATCCCAGCATTCAGGAAAGCAGAGGCAGGTGGATTGCTGTGAGTTCGAGGCCAGCCTGGTCTACAAAGCGAGTCCAGGACAGCCAAGGCTACACAGAGAAAGCCTGTCTCAAAAAAAACAAAACAAAATTTTATTACTGTATTTAAAACAACTTTGAATTATTTTATTATTTAAATTATTTATTTAAATTTTTTATTATTTAAATTATTTTAAAGTATAGTCTAAAGTTGTTGGAAGCTCTTTTTCAATATTTTGGTGTATTGACTTACTTGTAAGATTTTGCCCAAAGCATGATTTTGTGTTCAGAAAAGAATTGGAGAAAAAAAAATCAATGGGTTTAGTGGCAGGAGACATAGCTCATAAGTGTCTCTATCTCCCTCTTGTGACCACATAGTACAAACTCATATACATGAAATAATCCTTTTTTTTTTTTTTTTTTTTTTTAATTTTTATATATATTCCAGAAGAGGGCATCAGATCTAGGTATGGATTGTTGTGAGCTGCCATGTGGGTGCTGGAGATTGAACCCAAGTCTTCTGGAAGAGCAGATAGTATGCTTAACCAGCCCCAAAATAATCTTTTTAAGGATCAGTGGGAATCTAACCATTTAAGTTTGACTTTATCAGCAATATATTCTTTTACAGTAAAAAAAAAAGTAGGGTGGGTGGTTGTGCTATTTCTATATCAGCACGCCCTCCTTTTCCATTGTCTTTTGCTAAAAAGTAACATTAGATTTAGGAGATGTTTTAATGTTTTTCAGGTACCAAAAGAGCACCTTTTAGTCTCTATTCCTCTCTTGATTAGTCATCTGCAGGCTGAAAGTATTGTTGTTCATACTTACGCGGCACATGCTCTTGAGAGGCTGTTTACTATGAGAGGGCCAAATAATGCTACTCTGTAAGTATTTTATTCTGAGTCATCCCTGTACTTTTTAGCTTAGGGCACACCTGGCCTGAATTGGCTCTGTTGGATGCTTTCATAATACTAGTATTTAGAAAAACTTATATGTGTAATTTTTATTCATTTAGCTTCTCATTCCAAAAAGATGTAAGGCAACTTGCAAAATAGATTTATTCCCATAATGAATTAGAGCAAAGGAGAATAACAGTAGTAAAGTTAATGAAAACAATCATGTCATAAGGCCTTGTATAATGATGAGGCTGCTAGTTTTGGTTGGCGTCTCCTAGCAGTCAAAGGAGAGAGGGAAATGTCCATGAGATTGAGAATAAAGCAAAGGGCAGCTCAAGTGAACTTTGTTAGACAGTATGTGGCAGGCTGTCCCTGCAGTGTCTGCCGACCGCTGTTACACATAGTTTTCTTGTTCTCAGCTCTGAGGTGTATATGGTTCAGTTGAATGAGTCATTCTTTAGGTGCCAAGAAAGTAGCTCTTGTGGCCTGTTGGAGGATGAAATGCAGAGGAGGGAACTGCATGACTTTCAAACCGTTTTTCAGTGTTATTTCTTGAAACCAAGTGCTAGGTAAGACATGAAACACAGTCTTAGGCTCTGTTCTTCACCCAAACTTGAGCACAGATGGTCTCAGTGGTCACTCCAGGATGAAAAGGTGTCCTGTGAGGCAACTTCAGGCCCGGACGTGAGATCACCTGCTGCACCTCTGACTGAAACCTTCCTGATTGTGGGTGCTGTTCTCTGGTAGTAGAGAGGAGCCAAGCAGTCTGTGGATTAAGAGGCTGCTGAGTTCACTTGCTATGTTTATTTCCTGTTACGCTTGACCCCATTGTGTCTAAATAGGAACTTAACATGAGCACATGTAAGCAGTTAACTTCCCAGAGTTTCCCAGTTGTCAGTGTGAGAGATGGCTCATTTTATGCCAAGAAGTGTGATGTAGTATTTGCCCAGGGCACTCCACAGTGAAAAGCTCAAGAGTTGGTAGTGACTGAAAGCTGTTTTTTCATCTATAGTTTTACAGCTGCAGAAATCGCACCGTTTGTTGAGATTCTGCTAACAAACCTTTTCAAAGCTCTCACACTTCCTGGCTCTTCAGAAAATGAATATATTATGAAAGGTAGGCCATTTCCCTGGTGTGCAGACCATAACTAAATATCTAACCTCAGATTACAAGGTAAACACTGTAGGTATACCTCAGGTTCCAAACTTCAAGAACCAGGTACTGTTTATCAAAAAAAAAAAAAAAAAAAACTTTCTGGGTTTTTTGTTGTTACTGTTTTTTTGTTGTTTTTTTTTTTTTTCTTTTTAAGTAAAATAAATGTTACTTTGTTAACTAATGGTTTTTCAAAAATGGTTTAGTTTAGATTGGTGAAGTACTCCTTGTCATAAGAACTATAGCAAAATTTAGTTTATCTTTTCCTAGAGTTATTTTCAGAGTTATTTCACATCAGCTCATACAAATGGCCTCTGTTGGCTGTGCTCTGCTGAGTGTCTTAAAGCATGCGGCCAACTACGTGTGGGTCCTGCTGTATACCTCTTCCTAGGGATGCTGAAGATCTCTATCTGCCTTGTGCTGCCTTAGGAGAGTGCCCCGGTGCCAGCTTTAACTTCTGGGAACAATCTGTTTTTCTCACTGTCACATCTTGGAGGTCTCCACTGCTTTCAGAATCATCACACATGCTTTTCACAGAAACTCCCTGATCTTTTAGCTCCCATCAGGACTTTGGGGGTGTATATATGTGTGTGTGTCTTTACATCAAGGTGTGTATTTGTGGGTTTTAACACCATGAGGGCAGCAAAATGATCTGTGGTCTTTATAGGTATGTTCCTGCCGTACGTGCTATTACTACCTTCTCAGTAAACACTGTCATGTCCTCTCTGACTGCCAAGCTCAGGTTATACAGATAGGAATCTTTGTTCACGTAGAGGAGGCACATCTTGGAGAGAGGTTGCTTGGGCCTAGTTTGTGGTAATGAGCTTTTTAATAAAAGCTAACTCTGGAAATGAAGCTACGGAGTGATAATAATCATAGATTTAGCTTACCAGTATATGCTTCTCCTGTGCCACATGTTTTTAGGCACCTGTTGATGTAAAAAGTTTTTACATTATAGGTTGGCTTTGTATGTTTAGCTTTTTAATGTGTTTAAGGAGATCAGTAGCTGATGTAGTTTCCTGTGAGCTGAGATTATGCCTGTTTTTTGTTTTGTTTTTAAGACCTTGGGTAACAGTTCTGCCAGTAGTTTCTAATTGAAATACATAAGACAGTGGGTCCATTCCCTGAATGTTCTGGCTTTCTGTCCTTGCCACCCCACTGCTCTTCTTCCTCTTTGTTGGCACCTTATCTAGTAATGTTTCTGTTGTTCCTTTTTGAATTCTTTAAGCCTTGGGTCTTGTAGAAGTGCTTTAGTATTCTTCGCCTAAATGTTGCCAGCCTTTATCCTGATATAAAAGGAAGGGAGACATTTTAAATGTATGAAGGTATGTAGGGGATATTTAAGCATCTTAGATTTTTATTTGATGAATTAGTGGTTTTTCCCTCCATTCACTTTTATTGCAATGATTAACTAAACTGTGCTGTTTTTATATTTTACAGCTATCATGAGAAGTTTCTCCCTCCTGCAAGAAGCCATAATCCCCTATATCCCTACTCTCATCACTCAGCTCACACAGAAGCTGTTAGCTGTTAGTAAGGTAACAGCCAGTTAAGAGAATTAGGTTGCTTTTTAAAAACATTTATGTACTTTGTGTGTATGGGCACATTCGTGCCATGATGTGTGGAGATGAGAGGGCAACTTATAAGAGTTTTCTCCTTACATCATGCTGGTTCCAGGGATTGAACTCAGATTCTCAGGCCTGTCAGCAAGTGCTTTACCTGCCTTCCTCTTGCCAGCCCATGGCATTGCTTTCTAACTTCCTGTGAACTGTCTGGGCCCAGGGCCCTTTGGCACCAGGCCAGGTGAGAGTCTCCTGACCTCATGTTGGTACTTTGTGGAAGTATGGTGGTGCACAGTAGGTTGGAAATGAACCGTATCTGTCATCTTAAGGGCAGGCTCACACGCCAGTATACAGTTGTCATTCTCATAACAAATTGACACACTTCGTTCTGTGCTTAAGAAGTGATCCTGCATTTATTTTAAGTGGAGTAAGATAAGCTTTGCCCTAATGGCTTAGAAAGTGACAAACCTGTCTCTCTTCCTTATCCTTATTCCAATTAAATAAAGTTCTTTGACAAAAAAAAAAAAAAGAATTATTTATTCATACACAAACTTGGATACTATGAGTGACATAAGTTTTTTTTCTTTTGAGATAAGTTCTTGCTACATGGACTAGTCTGTCCTTAGACTTAGAGATTGCCAGCCTGCCTTCATGGCGCTGCAATTAAAGGCATGTCTGTTAAGAATTTCTTTATAATGCATGATCTTAATTATGCTATGAACATTATTTTTTAATTCATAATAAAATAGTGGAGCGGGCCAGGGTGTAGTGGCTCATGCCTTCAATGCCAGCACTTAGGAGGCAAGGGTAGAGCCAGAAGTGCATAGTACTTACTTACTTTCTCTTAAAAAGTAAGCAAGTATTAGAGGGAGTTGACAACAGACTGATTATTTATCTACCTGGGTTCCTGGTACAGAACTGCTTTGGGACTGAAAACGAAACTGGAAAGCTGCTGTTGTAGAGGGTCAGCAGCCTGTACCCATAGGTGTTATATAGCTGGGCAGAGGCAGAACGTCCTTCTCTCACTGCCTCCCATGGGGCTTTCCCAGGACACATGGGTTTAAGATGATTCTTACACATCTGGGGCTGAGTCTTGTGTAAGCCAAATGAAAGTATAAAGAATCCAGCTAAGTGATGAGCGTTTCCCTAGAGTATGTGAAGTCCTGGGTACTACCACTCCCAAATAAATACGTGAAATAAACAAGCACAGGTTTAGTTCTGAGTTGTGTTTTCTTTCTTAATGCTGATTTACTTATTTTCTTATATGTGTGTCTGTGCGCCATGTGCGAACCTCATGCCCTCCAAGGTCAGAAGAGGGTGTCAGATCCCTCAGAACTGAAGTTTACAGATGGTGTGAGCCACCACTTGAATACTGGGAACCAAACCAGGTCCTCTACGAGAGCAGCCCATGTTTTAACCACTGAGCCATAGCTCCAGCCCTTCCACTATTTAATTTAATTTAATTTTGTTGACTGCGTCTCACAGTATGGTGGCATACCTTTAGTCCCAGTGCTTAAGAGGCAGAGGAAGGCAGATCTCTGAGTTCAAGGCCAGCCTGGTCTACATAGCTGCTTCCGGGATAGTCAAGGATACATAAAAAAAAACCTGTCTTAACCACCACCATTCCCTACCCCACCCCACCCAAAAAAAAGGGGGCCAAAAGACAGGGTGGCACAGTGCAGCCCTGGTTGGCCTGGAGATTTAGAGAAATCTGCCTGCATTAGGATTAAAGGTGTGTTCCACCATGCCCAGCTTTTGTGCTGATACTTTAAAAGGTGTTGAGATCTCCTTTACCCATTTTTAGGAGAGTCAGATGTATCATGTTCTAGGTGATCTGTTGTATAGTCACTTGGATTATTGAGATGGTGTTTTGTTGTTTTTATTTCAGAATCCCAGCAAACCTCATTTCAATCACTACATGTTTGAAGCAATATGCTTGTCTATAAGAATAACCTGCAAAGCTAATCCTGCTGCTGTTGTGAATTTTGAGGAGGCTCTATTCTTAGTGTTCACTGAAATATTACAAAATGATGTGCAAGGTAAACTAGAAGTCATTTTCTTCCTGTGCGGTGATACTGTTAGGGTGGTTATAAAATGCTGCCTTTCAGGACAGAGCCCTGCGTGCTGCCACTAACAATGCTCTTCTACTTTCATCAACAGAATTTATCCCATATGTCTTCCAAGTGATGTCTTTGCTTCTGGAAACACATAAAAATGATATCCCATCTTCATATATGGCCTTGTTTCCCCACCTCCTTCAGCCAGTGCTCTGGGAAAGAACAGGCAACATCCCTGCTCTAGTGAGGCTGCTCCAGGCATTCTTAGAACGAGGCTCAAGTACAATAGCAAGTGCTGCAGCTGACAAAATTGTAAGTCAGCGTTACCTTTAAATGACTTTAGTTTTTCAAGATCTTTGGAAAAACAAGGGGTAGCAGGGTTTAAGATTTTTTTTTTTTCCTTAAAATAAATCCTATGAAATGAGATGTGATTGATAGGAATGGTAATTTGTGCTTTATTTAAATTTGCTTGTATTTGGTTATTCTAAATGTAAGGGCCAGTAGGTTAATTTCAAAGATTTAACTTCAATGGCTTATTGTGATAAGAGGGCGTGTCATCCCCACTCCTTTTACAGCTGAAAAAGACTAGGCATGGTGCATACAGATGTAATCCCAGCCTTGGGGGATGGAGGCAGGGGAAATGTTTGGCCCTGTTGCCAATACTACATGATTCTTTGTTCACTGCCTTAGCTGGTTACATTGTTCAGTAGTGGCCACTTTCCAAGAGAGCAGCCTGATGAGCCTGTGCAACAGTCAGTCCTTGCCTTCTCTCTGAGTACTCATTATTTGATCTTGTTTATTGCAGCCTGGGTTACTGGGTGTCTTCCAGAAGCTGATTGCATCCAAGGCAAATGATCACCAAGGTTTCTACCTTCTCAACAGTATAATTGAGCACATGCCTCCGTGAGTCACATTAACCCTCTGTGCACTGAAGCAAAGATCATGTTACATGCTCATAAAAGGAATGGGTTGATATGTTTGCCTCTCTTCAATTCTTTAGGGAGTCAGTTGACCAGTACAGAAAGCAGATTTTCATTCTACTATTCCAGAGACTGCAAAACTCAAAGACCACCAAGTTTATCAAGAGTAAGCGCATCATTTGGAAATGGTTGCGACTTCAATATTTCAAGACTCTGGCTGTGGGCAAAACTTTATCAGTAATAAAATACCTCAGAAATTTTCTGTACCCCAAACATTAACTAAGCTTGAAATGTATTATATTCCAAAGACTGGTTTGTCTCAGTTTAGAGAAAGAAACACTTTTTAGCAGAAACAGTAATGTGGAGTTGTGTAAGTCAGGGATTTTGTGTAAAATTTGTGATATAAGCACAGAGGCCACTTTCTGTGGGCTGCCGCTTGGGAGGCAGGTGATAAACCAGTTCGGTGTCTGCTTTTCATGTTGAAACATAGATTTCCCTGTAGACTTTAAGAGAATTGTCGTTTCAGTGAAGTCTGCTATTGATACTCTTGTATTCTTTCAACAGGTTTCCTAGTGTTTATTAACTTATATTGCATTAAGTATGGGGCACTAGCATTACAAGAAATATTTGATGGCATACAACCAAAGTAAGTTATTTGAACTCTTTAGCATATAAATCAGTATGTGTGTTAGTGGTAGCTTTGTAGTTCTGGTTTGGGGCCTTTTTTTTTTTTTTTTTTTTTTTTGGTGGTTTTGGAGTGTTACTGGACATAGAAAAGCTGATGTCCATGTTTCCAAAGTCTCTGTCTTCTGACATTCTCCAGTCAACTCAGTGTGCAAAAGGCACTCTCAGAAAGAATGCCCCTGTGAAGCTGCCTAGCAGCAATGACAGCCTTGAAGAATGAAACTTGGTTCTGACTGTGGAGTATTTGTACAAAAAATGTTTAATAGTGTGACCCTTAGGGCAGTGGAAGGCTAGCAGAGTAAGGATAAAGGATAGCTTCTAGGGAAAAAATTTTGTGTGAAAGTATCTCACAACTTTACAGATTGACTTTAAAAAATGAATTATCTTGGAAGGTAGTACAAGAAAATACAACAGTAGTATGGGACTATGGGAATATCTGAAGGGTATGCACTGCCATATTTGGAGCCCTATTCACAGTGAGCAAAGTGCTCTTCAGTGCAGAGCAATAAAGACCCACCTTTGATCTACTTGATGCACTTCATAAAGAGTATGGGTTTTGCATCATGTAGAATATGAGAGGCTTTATTTATCCAGGGTGTTGTCGATGAAAGGACTTATCAAATGCACTGTTAGCGTCTATGTACTTAAGAGGTGTGTTTAGGTACTTATGTGTGGTGAAAGATGGAAGCTCTTAAGCCAGATCTGGCATACTGGTCCTTGCCAGTGGTAGGTGCTATGGCTTTTGTATCTTAGCTATGTTCTTAATTTTTGAAAAATTTTTTGAGCAACTTTTTTAAAAAGTTTTTTTGAAATTTTTTGAGTAACATTTTAAGCAAACAAATTTCCCACTTGCCCTGCCTCAGAAGCAGCAAAGACTCTATTTAGGAGAAGGCTTCTAAAAACACAGAAATGTTTAATTAGAAGATAACGTGGCAGTCGTTATCTTAACTCCAGGTCAAGTTTCCTGGAGGGCTTTCTTGCTATTTAGTACTTTATTCCTTTCTTACAGAATCAGAGTATAAATAACATCTTTTTTACTGTCTAGGTATAGAGCTTGTCTAATATTGAGTACTTTTTTTTTTGCCTTTATTAATAGAATGTTTGGAATGGTTTTGGAAAAAATCATTATTCCAGAGATTCAGAAGGTATCTGGAAATGTGGAGAAAAAAATCTGTGCAGTTGGTATAACCAAATTACTCACAGAGTGTCCACCAATGATGGACACTGAATACACTAAGCTGTGGTGAGTACTCCCTTCTGAGAGTGCTGGGAAAGGGTTTATTTCTCTGTGACTGTAGAATTGACAAGCTTACCCTTGGAGGGTGGTTCCATGCAAGACAGTTGTGTTCTGATTTTGGCTTCTCCACTGGAAAGTGATTGTTTCCAGACCAAATTTGTAGGCCCTTCTGGGTTCATTGGTAGGTTTCCATCTGGGTCTCACACTGTTGTCCAAACTGGCCTCAACTCAAAGCAATCCTCCTGCCTCAATACCTGAGTGCTAGTAGTAGATGGTTTTGATTCTTGTTTTTTGTTTATTTTGTTTTGTTTTTTAAGGTACAGTTTGGCTGTGTAGCCCTGGCTATCCTGGAACTCGCTATGTAGACCAGGCTGGATTCACAGAGATCTGCCTGCCTCAGCCTTCTGGGTGCTGGCATTAAAGGACATGTGACACCACTGCCCAGCCTCAGTTCTTAATTTGAAAGGGACAGGATATACATAGACCCTTTGAGAGTCTGTTCTTGAAGGGTTCTGAGTCTGGTAGAGACTTTTGATCTACTTCTTCCTTTTAAGTAATCCCTCTGTCATTACAAGTGTGCCCCACTATCCATAATTTATATCTCTTAGAGCTTTGTTTGGTTTTGTCTTTTTTGTGGTATGCCTGTTCACATGTGTATGAGCATATGTGTGGGTGCATCATTGAGAGTTGACCTCTTGAGTGTCTTTCTCAGTCACACATTCACACTTCACTTTATTTAACTATTTATTGAGGCTTGGTGTCTGGTTGAATCTGGACTGATTCCACTGAGGCTGCCACCGCCTACCTTATTTTGGATTCAACGAAAGTGACTCCAGGGCTCACCCTTGTGTGGCAAGCTCTTTTATTCAGTAAGGTGGAAATCTAGCTATTGTGTTGAGCCAGACTGTCCCTATGTAGCATAGGTTGTTCTGGAACCCACATCAGCCTTCCTGCCTCAACTTCCTGAGTTCTGAGATTTCAGGCAATAAGCCACCCTGCCTGGCTCTTAAGAGTAATTTGCTGTTCTTTTATCTCCTTCTTCCAATCCAGGACTCCCTTGTTACAATCTTTGATTGGCCTTTTTGAGTTACCTGAAGATGACACCATTCCAGATGAAGAACATTTTATTGACATAGAAGATACGCCAGGATACCAGACTGCCTTCTCACAGCTGGCATTTGCTGGTAAAAAAGAACATGACCCTGTAGGTCAGTTGGTGAACAACCCCAAAATCCATCTGGCACAGTCACTTCACAAACTGTCTACTGCCTGTCCAGGAAGGGTAAGTTTCTGCTGTCACTGAGCACTCTGGCTCTTGGGGGCTTAACATGGGGAGTCAGGAGAGCAGCAGCTGTTACATCTGCTTTCATTGGTCAGCATAATCACTTTGTCCAGTTGAGTTTTGGAAAGGCCTTTCTCTTTTTTTTCTTTCTTTTTCTTTTCTTTTTTTAGTACACAACTTTAGTTTCAGTCCTCGGGAGGCAGAGGCAGGTGGATCTCTCTGAGTTCAAGGCCAGCCTAGTCTATAAGTTGAGTGCAGGACAGCCAGGGCTACACAGAAAAACCCTGTCTGGAAAAACAAAGAAAAGAATGAACATTTAAAAGCTGTAGTATGGGGCTGGAGAGATGGCTCAGTGGTTAAGAGTGCTATCTGTTCTTCCACTGGACCCGGGTTCAACTCCCAGCACCCATATGGCAGTCCAGGTGGTCTGACACCCTAACACCAATGCACATAAAATTAAATTAAAAAAAAAATAAAAATAAAAGCTGCAGTATGAGCTGGGTTATAGTGCCACTTTAATCTCTGCACTCAGGAAGCAGAGTCAGGTGGCTTTCTCTGAGTTCGAGGCTAGCCTCATCTGCAGAGTGAGTTCCAGGACAGGCAAAGCTACACAAAGAAACCTAGTCTCAAAAAAACTGAAAGAAAAAATTGTAGCATGCCTAAAAATTGAGTAGTGGATTATGGATGCAGTCCAACACTGGTCTTATCATTAATTGCATTTAACTAGTCTCTTAGTTTTTGCACTATCTGATAGTTTTTATTTCTCACACAGAAACAGCATGACAAACCTTGGTATATCCAGCTAAGATAATTACCAACATTTAAGTACATAATTAGGCTTTGATGAATAAAAATGTTTCTTTTGCCAAACATGGGTGGTAGGTGAACCCTTGTAACTAACCACAGCCTCCGTAACAGTAATTCTTTCTGGATCTTCTGTGTGTGGCGTGGGTGGGTGGGTGGATGGACATGGGTTACACATATGTGTATGTGTGGAGGCCAGAGGGAAACCTTGGATTTTTCAGGGCCTTCTACTTTATTTTTTGAGATGTGTGGAGGTCACAGACTACAACTCAGTAGATGCTGGGGAATTACATAGTCAGGCTTGGTGACAAGTACCTCTCCCCACAGCATTAAGTACTTTTGCTCACCTACCCTCAACCTATACCTTTTGAAGGTATGGAGTCAGTTGTGTTATTTTGACCTTCCCTGGGTAGTGGCTAGTGACTAGCTGCCCTTCCCTTCAGGGGCAGTATCCATTTAGCATCCATTTTTGTGTGTAAACGACCCTCCTGCTCCATCTGGTTTCTTTCTCCTTAGGTTCCCTCGATGGTGAGCACCAGCCTCAATGCAGAAGCCCTGCAGTACCTCCAAGGCTACCTGCAGGCGGCCAGTGTGACCCTGTTGTGAACTGCTTCTTCCTGACCCCATGGGCCCAGGATACTTTCTTAGGAACCATGTGGACTCCTTAGCAGAGCTCTGCTGAAACATCACAGGTTTTCAACCACTTGGGTTTGTCACAAACTCTATCTTACAGGGGATAGTAAATACTGCTGTAAGCCAATGAGGTGGTTTGTGTTGATCACCGACATAACTGGCAACTTGTCTGGCTTGTCCTTCATGGGGCGAGTCTTTACAGTGCCATGTGGGGTAATGGTCTCTGTTGAGCATTTGCACGGTTTGGATTATTTCAAATTTTTGGCAGACCTTGACTGTGGAGACTTATTTCTGTTTCTAAGCCATTTTGTTTTAAAGCACATTTTTCCCTCATCCTTTGTATTTTTTGTCTGTTTCTTTTAAGCTTTTATTGGAAATGTGAAAAAGTAAAGAATTACTTGTTGACTTGCCAAGCAATGCACATTTTGTAGTTTAAAGTCTGTAATCAGCAATAAAGCCCAAAATGTGTATCTAAGAGTGTCTTCAGGACAGGATTTTGGTGCTGAGAATTTGATAAAAATGAAGAATTTTCTTTAAATGCCTTCACTTTCCCAAAATATTTTCCCATAAAATATTATTTTTAAAAAATCATTTAAATTCAGAATGATGGGTTTTATCATTTTTTAAGGTGTAGGCAAAGCAGTCATTTATACAAATTTGGGGGCGTGTCTACAAGAGCTTGTTAGTGATT
This sequence comes from Psammomys obesus, assembly GCF_907164565.1. Lineage (NCBI taxonomy): Eukaryota > Metazoa > Chordata > Mammalia > Rodentia > Muridae > Psammomys > Psammomys obesus. Next base: position 11,104,954 of record NW_026596234.1, on the reverse strand, counting down.
CCCATTAGGGGAGAAAGGCTGCCAGGCATGGGCTGGGTGAGCTGGGCAAGGCCTGCAGGCCAGTGTAGGACTATAGTATCCACACTGCAGTTTCTGCTAAAGGGAACTGTCCATTCATTGTACATAACCTGGAATTTCTGATGCTCAAAGCTAAGCAATTTTTCTTTATGGAAATTATGGAGAGCTTGCAAAATAATTTATTTTGCACTCATTTCTTTCCTGCCCCCCCCCCCCCCCCCTTAAATGCTTTTTCCTATGTGTATTCTTTACATTGCTTGGTAGGTTTCGAAAAAAAAATTTTTTTCCGCCATTTTACCTTTGTGTGCCTCTTTGTGAATTAATGTACACCACATGTGTGCAGTGCCTGGGGAGGCCAGAAGAGGCTCTCAGGTCTCTGGGAGCATCGTGGCTTGGGTGTTGGGACCCAAACCCAGGTCCTCTGAAAGGGCAACACATGCTCTTAACCACTGACCCTCCTCTCCAGCATCCGTCTTGCATTTTTAGATTTCATTGCTGCTGCCCTTTAAACAGCCATGGAAACGTTAAATTTTAGTATTTTGGCCTTAGAATTCTGTTTGTTGGCTTTTGAGATGTGGTCTCTATTGTAGCCCTGGCTGTCCTGGAACTCACCTGCCTTTGCCTCATGAGTATATTAGGGATACACTTTTAAAAAACTAATTGTAAAAAGACAGGAGGGTGGGAAGATGACAGTGTATGGGTGGAGCTCAGAGTCTTGGCTCTTGCAGGATGTTCCGGAGCAGATTCCACAGGTGCAGAAGAGATGTTACAGAGTCAGGTTCCTTTCAGACTTACTGTTAAAATTCAGTGTTCTCCTTCTTCAGTTCTTTCTGTAGCTAGCAGTTCTTTCATTTTATGGGTGTGTGTGTGTTGTGCCTGGAGCTCCTGTAGAGTTCAGAAGAGAGCTTCGGGACTGTCCGCTCGACATATTTTATTGCATTTTATTTATAGCTAATGTGTGTAGGCACAGTACACCACAGCATGTGTGGGTTCTCGTCTACCATTCAAGTCCTCAAGCTGAAGGCATGTTGGTAGGCTTGGTTGCAAGTGCCTTTACTCAGCCGTTCTCAACCTGTGGGTCACAATTCCTTTGTGGGTCACATATCAGATATTTATGAGTCACAATGGCAGCAAAATTAGTTATGAAGTCTCAACAAAATAATTTTATGGTTGGGGGTCAGCACAACCTGAGGAACTGTATTAAAAGGTCAGAGCATTAGGAAGGTTAAGAACAACTACATTAGACAATCTTGATACCCTGTTTAATCTTTTGTTGTTGACAGGATTCTGGTATAGATGCCTATCTCCAATGAAGTTTTAAAATCTGATTTTTAGACCATTTACCTACCCTGCACAAGGCCCTGGCTTCCATTCCTAGCATGAGAGGGCATGGGGAACAGACAAATAGAGGTGGTTTGAGTTACAGGTATGCAGTGGCTGTCAGCTGTAGCAGGTGAGTTGGCCTCTCATTGCCTGTGTGGGTGTGAGACCATCAGTATGGCTGCTGGTGTAAGACGAGCTAGAATGCACAGACCTTTGAAGCAAAGCACTGTGGGAAGCAGCACTGAGCGTTGTGATAGTGAGCCTCCGCTCACAGCCTTGCCTCCACCTGCCCGCACACTGCACTTACTAAGCACCACCCCATCTTCCTGATGATACCATAGCCCCGACACAGAAAAGCCTGTCTTCCTCAGAGTTGCTTCTGGGGCCATCTCCTGATTCTATGCTGCTGTCTTTTTCTGAAAATAGACTTTTTAAAAGTAAGCCTGGAGTTCACCGTTTCTATTAGACTGGCTGACCCTGTCTCTACCTGCAGTCCTGCAGACCAGAACTCAGGTTTACTCAGAGACATCTCCCTGGCCCTTACTATGTTTTTTGCCTAGACGAACAAGTCTTTATATAGTTTCCTACTTTTTACCTTCACACATTTAATGCTTGCTTGTGAGGGATATCAGGGATATGATGCTATCAGGAAGACAGGGCAGTGCTCATAGTACACAGCAGCAGCTGCCAGCTGTATTTCTGCCCCTAAAACACATCATAGCCCATGAATGCCACACTGGGGCATCATGGGCCTTTTTCCATAAGCATCCTTACACTGGGGCTGTTTCCAGAAGGTACAGTTATTTCAGTTTCCTGAACCTTAAGCCTGCACTCATGGGGCAGTCTTTTGTTGATTTTTTTTTTTTTCTTTTCTCTAATGCTAAGAATCAGACCTAGAAACTCTTATCAGGCTAACTTTCCCAGCCCTTGTTTTCCAAAAGGATACTAGAAAGGAACTGGGCATCTATTCAAGCCGTGAAGTTTTATCAGCAAGTTTTCCCCGTCTCTTCACATTTGTGCCGATATTTCTACCTATCCTGCCCTTGCATCTCCCTATTTCATTTTCTCCTTCCTTTTTGTTTAAATGGGGGAGGAAGCACTGCAGCAGTGTCTGTGGAGGTCACAGAACAATTTGTGAGGGTCTAGTCTCCTCTTCCACCATTTGAGTCTCAAATCTTTTAGGATGGTACCAATACCATGCACTGTGCCATCTTGTGGGTGGGCTACCTCCTGCTATGAAACACGGATTTAGCCCCAAGAGTGCTGCCTGTTCCCTGTTTACATAACTTGCCCGGCATGGCGCTGTACACCATCATTCCAGGGCCCTAGATGGGGCGGAGAGTCATCAGGGTCCAAGGTAAGCCAGAGGTGGGTAGTCTTAAGACTTGTTTTTAGTGTGTGTCTATTTGTGCGGGCCCTCAGGGCCCTCAGAGACCTGAAGAGGGTGTCAGATCCTCTGGGATTGGAGTTATAGTTGAGAGCTCTACATGCCTGGGAGTTGAATCCAGGTCTCGAATCTCTCCAGCTCATGCTCACACTTTTTGGATGCTCAATCTGCTTAATTTACTTTTGCCTTCATTATTACCATCTTCTCCTGGGGTCTGTCTTGGTTTTCACATCCAATCCCTCAGGAATGCTCTTTATTCAGCTAACTTGTGGCCCTTTAAGTTAGCTGCTGTGGCTCCCACTTGAGTCTCCTTCCAGTGTCCTGGGGTGCCGATCCATTTCCCTGCCTGAGGCATGTTTTGCTGGTTGTGTCCCTTTTTGTGCCCTGTTAAGTGCATGCTTAACCCCAAACCAATAATGCACTAAGCTTTTTCTCTCCCAGCCTTTTTTGTCTTAGTCTAAGAAACTAGGCGCTGGGCTATGATGGTACATGCCTTTAATCCTAACAGGCCAGCCTGGTCTACAGAGCATGTTCAGAACAGCCAGAGCTCCACAGAGAAACCCTGTCTCAAACAACAACAACAACAAAAATACAAACCTGACCTGGTTACAGAGCTGGAGACAGCTAGCCTCCAGAGCTGTTGTCACTCTGGCCAAACAGAACGTAGGAGGCAGTTAGTAAGAGCACTTTGCTGTTAACTGTTTGCTGGTGAAAGGATGCTGGTCCTCTGTCCTCCTCTTTCTACTTCATAAAGCCTACTTTCATGGGAGAACAACCCAGGGAATGTAACTAGAGATTATATGGTGAATTGATACTGGCTGCTCCAGATGTGGAAATTGAGCACATATTTTAGACTCCATTTGGCTGGGCAATGCTGGCTCACACCTTTAGTCCCCAGCATTCGGACAGAACAAGTTCAAGGCCTGCCTACACAGAGAACTGTCTTCAAAACCAAAACAAACAGAAACCCTTCTGTATTGATTTTATTGCTGTAAGATATTGCTGTAAGAGTAAGACTACTAAAGCAGTGCCTGTGTGTGGCCAGCATGCCTACACTCAGAAGTAATAGTGCCTTAAAAATTATAATCTGCTGTGATCTCGAGCTCTGTAAGTAAAAGTGTATGTTTTATTTTGTATGACATTAAAATACTTCTGAAAGCATAGGAAGATCATACAAGAATGAATTATTAAAAGAGGTCATCCTGGATTGTGAGACCCCCATCTCTGCAAAAGAACCACAGGAAGGGGTGTGGTGGAGCACTCCCTACTGCAAGTGACATTATTGTTGTACTCCTCAGGCCCTGTTACTGAGGAGGAAGGGGCTCAAAACCCCTGTACCAGATCTGTAGGCAGCTAATGGTTGCTCTGGAGAGGACTACACTTTGTTCAGTGGTGTAGCACTGTGCCTGTGTCCCTGTTCATTTGAATCAGAATTGCCTTCACATATTTATTTGAGTACTTGGTCCTTGGTTAGGGGAAATATCTGAGCATTATTAGTTACAGTCCACATGTGCTCAGGAGCCTCAGTGGAAGCCACTGGGCTCATAGCAGTTTTTCATTTGAAAATGGATGCATCTTGCATTCTTTGCCATTACATTTTGCATACATCACAGCCAAGCATACATGCTCCTTTAAAAGTGAACCCCTATTTTAATCTTAAGCCAGTCTGCCTGACTTCTCGAGTTTGCCTTCCCTACTCCCTCACACATCACCATTCTTCAGTTAGTGCTCCATTGGAAAAACTTTCTTAGTAGCTGTTTATTGATCAATAGTTTAATATAAAGAGGTTTAGATCTTCAGATTTTGCCCAGACAGAATCACAAGCATTACAAATATTCTCTTCTTTAAAAAAAAGGTGGGGGGTGAACCAGGAGACTGATCTAGAAGTAGTGGTGTTTGAAAATAATTTAACAAAAAAAAAAAATTTAGTATTACCATTTATTGGTGACAAAGACTAAGTTTACTTACATTCCATGGGTGCAAAGGTTCCAGCTAAACCAAGAGTGGAAGCACAGGTGAGCTCAAAGCCAAAAGGCTGTCCACCATGGCCAGCTGACCTTTGTATCTGTGCACACCAGCACAGCACCAGGAAACCTGACGACCTTCTCCTATTATGGAAGTTGGAACTGACTGTATTGGGCACTCCAGGGACACCAGCCTGTAGTGTTCTATGCCCACAGGTAATGTCCTGTAGTGTGGTTAAAAAAAAAAAAAAAAAAAAAGAAAGCTACCTCCTCAGCAGATACACCCATTGACAATTTCTGTAATAATAATCAGTGGAAGTCAGGGCTCATTTTTAAGTCTGCTGCTTAAAAATAAAGTTGAAAAGGATCAAACCTTTTGATCACCTAAAGTTTAAAATTCCTAAGCTGTCCAATTTATACAAGAAAGGGGTGGGGGGTGTCAAGGATTCTGATAAGTCCAGAACTGTCCAGTCAAGCCAGAGGCACACAATGCATCACCAAATAGGGCTGTGATCTTTGCCAGTTATATATAACTGATAGCATCGGTCTGGGACTAGTGTCTAAACTGTGCTAGATAAGTAGATGCAACTGAGAAACTGAAATGAAAATTATATGGTGTCATATCAACCAAAGGAAATAATGAAACTAACAGGCATCACTGTTGAAGAGAAAGCAGTGGTTACTGCAGGTGCTACGTATGGCAGGGCTGAGCTCGCCAAGACAGTTAACATATGGTAGGAAGCACTGGCTTTTCTTGGGTGCTTTTAGCTCCGGGCCAATTTAAGGCCTCTCTGGTGTGGCTGCCCAGCGTTTTCCAATATATGTGAATGAGCCAGCATAAGAGCTGGCCATTCTGTTTCTCTGTCACAATACAAAAACAAAAATGGTGGTGCTGGGGCTGGTCTCTTGATGAATGACAGAGCACAGCATTGTCACTAGCAGCCCAGCACAACCAAGGCCACCACTTGGGGAGTCTCGTCTTCCTTGTTGTCTTCTTTGCTCCTGCTGCCACATTTTTATCCATGTCTTGGCCCACTGGAGTTATCAGAAATTCCAAATTTTCAATGCAGTTCTCAGTATTTTCAGTATATATGTTGGGTTTTTATAATGGTTTGTGGCCAGAAAAGGTTCAGCACCTCCCACACCTTCAAGGAAGAAGAAAGACAATGGCAGGAATATTGAAATGAGAGCTAAAATAAAGCTAACATCCAAAATGCAACTTGCAAACAAGGCCTCCAATTATGGGAACTCATAACAAGTCATCCTAGAAAATACTGGTAACTGGAGAATTATAGGAGGGAAGTGTGCATGTATTCTGTCTGAGGAAAAAAAAAAACAGCGGGCTTGGGGGACACAGCTCACTCTGAAACCACTTGTCTAACATGCCCAAGGGCCCTGGCTGCAGTCCCCTGCAACGTCAAGAGCACTGCAGTTCTTCCCCAACCCATAGCCATGTGTAACTTTAACACCCTTTTCTGGCTCTGCAGGCGTGGCACGTGCGTGTGTGGACACATGTATGTCTGGCTCTGCAGGCAAGATGCCCACGTACCAAAAAAAAAAAAAGTTTAAGGCATAGTAGTGAAATGTGAACCTAGGAGAAGGGACAGAGGGAGGTGGGTAGAGTGGGGACTGGGTGAGGGAAAGATAGACCACTACAATCATGTGACTGGGGGCTGGAGCGATGGCTCAGCGGCTTAGAGCACTGATTTCTAGAGGGACCAGTGTTTAGTTCCCAGTGCCCACATGGTGCTCACAACTGCAACTCCATGATCTGACACTGTCACACTGACATACATGTCAGGCAATGCACATAAAGAAAAGCCATGTGAATATATTTTACTTACTCTCTAGTTTAGAACAAGTAGGGCTGTACATAGAGAACACAGTACCCTTCAAGGGGAAAAGGCAGCTTGCAGCTCAGGTAAATAACTTTCCCCAGAGTCAAGCAACAGTGGATGAAGAGGTGGCACCTTCTGCACATTCTCACTAACACCGCCTACCATGGACGCCCCTTAACCCACACTGACAGTGCCTTCTGAAAATGTTCACTCACGTTGACACTGGTCCATTTCCTGTTCTTGGCATCTCTGTGCTCTGTTGGTCCAACTCAGACAGCAGCTTTAAAATGTTCAATGCAGCCTAGAAGGGAGGAAGTAATAGTCAAACCACAGGAAACAGACTAGACTGATGTGGAAAGGGGTAGCAACTATAAACCTTTGGTTCCTCCCAATAAGATGTTTGAATCCTGCACTACATAAAAACCTCCCAAGTTTCTCCCTAAATCAGAGGCATCAGCTTGCTGGGTGCATTGTGTTCACTGAGCGAACACCAAAGCTCTTGGGGGCCAATTCCTTCTTTGAACAGAACCCCCAAAAGGAGGCTCCTACAGCTACCAGAATAGGGGCAGACTTTGAAGAGTTAAGACATGTTCACAAGGTTAAAAGCGCACCATGCCCCTCTTCCTGAGGCCACTAACAAACTAGGTAAGGGAATACATCAGCTCCTCTCAGCACCCCTAGGGCCCGCATACCATATCATGACATGACTCCACATCCTTGCCAATGCCATGGCTGACAAGAGGCGGCTGGGAGGAGCAGTTGATGAGAGACACACACTCATTCTTGTTGTTCTTCGGGAAGTCTTTGTATTCAACCTAAGGGGAAATAGCACACACTGTCTGCCATTGTGTGCCACACCAGCCCAGTTCTCTCCTACTCATACTAACTTAGGTTTTAAATGCTGTTTCCTAAGGGAAAGTATCTTCTCTCCCTAGAGACCTACCTGTCCTCTTACTCTGCCATATACACACTCCTGGGGCTGGGGTCTATGCACATGGCATAGCATGTATGTGAACATCCAAGAACAATTTGCTGGAGTTGGTTCTTTCCACCAACAGTCCAACCCAGGTTGTTGGGGCTTGGTAATAAGCTCCTGTAGATGATGACGCTGCCTTGTGACCCTAGACCTGTTCATCCTTCTTTCTCTCTCTTCTGCACAAAACCACACTGTACATCCAAACTTTTTGAGTAATCTCACATTTCCTGGTTTCTATAGTGCTGGGGACAGAACCCAGGATCTTGCACATGCTATACATGCAGCTCTACGCTGGAAGAACCTGACTTGAAAACACTAAAGGTCATCCCTCTGAGGCCTGGAGGAGATGAGCACATGAAGGCAAACAGTTACCTGGAATCCCTGGGCTCTGGAAAGGTAGTACAGTTGCTCAGAGGGTCTTGTGCGAGGTCCATGGGGTATATGGCCTGAAGAGATGTTACTCTTTAAAATGGTCTCGGCTGTGGGCGAGGTGCCCCCGTACAACAACTCGCGGGCTATCATGGCAGTTACCGTGGCCTTGGCAGGATTTGGAGCTGCCCTGGTGAAATCTTTGGTGTGGTGTCCTTGACTAACCCCGACAGCCTGGGCAACCTCTGGCACCATGGGGAGGATTCCAGCTGGCAGCTGCTGATGGCTAAGATAAGGCATCCTGAACTCATCTTCTTTATTACCTGCAGGGAAACAGGTCACTGCGGCTACCCTGACCATCCCAGAAGCTACAGAGCCACCCTTCCCACCAACCCTGCACATACAAGCTGTAGGAAGGCAGTGGCTACTCGTGTTTTGAACCATCACACAAGAACCATGCAAACCCAGACCACAATGGATCAAATGACAAGAGGGCAACACTTACTAGTTCCATTTTCATCCCCAGGGCTAGGTTCAAAAAACGTTACTTTCCTTCCATCTCCTGGTTTCTTTACTGGGGTCTTAAGAAAGAAAAATGGCAGTGAGCATGGACAAGCACTGGGGTCTGTGTGCACAGTCTTTTATGACCCCAACAAGTTCTTATGGTGCCCATGATGGCATATACATAGATCATGAATGCAGAGCACGCTCTGTGCCAAGGGCCTAAAACGGTCTTCAAGAATATGATGGCATCCCGGTGGGCAAGTAGGGTCAGCACTAGTGCTAAGCAAATACACGCATTCCTTACAACATCCAGAAATAGTATTTCAAAGAGCAAAGAGGCATCTGATGCATAACTGCCAGACATGAGGTGAGGGTGCTTCTGAGTACTCTACATGGTTTTGGAATGGGAAGTCTGAAAGCCAAATCCAGATCCATACAAACTCCATATGGAATGCCTGGGTTCCAGGTACTGATTTCCCAGGCAACGGGACCTGTTTCTTAGTCATGAAGCTGCTAGAGTTCACAGGGTGCTCAATCCTACTTTAATCTACCTCAACAGGACAATGGCTGGAGCCAGCAATGGTGGCTGACATCCTGCTGACAGGTAGTTCACAATATAGAATAGTAATCAACTAAGAATTCACATGAGCATTCTCAATCTGAACTATAGATTTGGCCTATTAACTACGATATCTTGTCCCAGAAAAACCAAAGCCAGATCGATAGGAGCAGAAAGACTAGGTCATGCAAGACCCCCTTTTCAGCACAGATGGCAGTCGTATTTGTTCACTCCAATCCCAAGTACTCATCAGAAGGAGACAACAGGATCTCCGGAAATGTACATCCAGCCCACAGTGACACTAAACAGGAGACTTAACCAAACCACTCCTGGGACTTGGTGAGCTGGACAGGAAACTCCCTCCAGCAAATACTAATCTCAACTGGATGGACCCCAGGGGCAGGCTGCTTACTGCAGGGAAGATGAAGCCTTGCCCCAGGCTTGCCCATGCAGGGAGCTAGGCCACCTGGCAGTGAGAGTCCCAGCAGTCACCTTCTCTTCTGACTTGAGCGCTGGCTTAGCAGGCTGTGCCTGGGGCACTTTGAACCCCAGGATCTCCAGCATGTTCTCAGCAGCATTGCGCTTGGCCACCTTCTTATTGGTACCCGCTCCTTCTGCTGTGTGATTGCCAACCTTTACCTGCATAAAACACCAATAGAAGACCTATGACTAGACCCATTAAAGCATGACAGGAACCGGTATGCTGCCACAAGTCTTTGGTAATGTGTTTTGTGTCCTCTCATTTTGAAAGACTCACTGCCACACTCAAGTTAGAGATGTTTCACAACTTTTTTTAAAAGTTTAAAAGACTACTGTATAGAAAATGTGTACCACAATACTTTCCATCACCATATTCATAAAGACAGATAAGTGTCTAGATCTAACCACAGTGGCGCCCTCCTCCCTCTCCTGAGGGCTGGCTGTTGGACAACTTCCAGCACACTTCATTAAAGCTGTTCCTCACCACAGGTATCTGGCTACTAAAATCAAAATCTCTGCCAAAAACCTGATAGGATAATGGGAGAACTTCCCTGGCCTGTGCAGGGGGGCCAAGACCAGCCACTTCAGGCAAACTGCCTCTGATCCACCTTCCTCTTACTAAATGGATCCTCACTTTCTTACCTTTGTTTCTGTGTTTGGTTTTTGAGACAGGGTCTCACTATGTAGAGCAGGCTGTTCTGGTTCTCTCAGAGATCCACCTGCCTTTTGCCTCTGCCCCAGTGAGCTGAAATTAAGGCATGCAGCACCAAGCCCAGCTAACTGCAGCACTGTCAGAGAACAGACCATCAGGACTGTTATGGTCAGGGAAAAGCCGCCCACAGCCGCAGCCAACTCACCTGCATCACAAACTCCCTGCGACGTGGAAGGCCTCGTTCTGTAAGAAGCATGTACTCTGGCTCCTTCTCCTTTTTTGCCTGCTGGATCTGTGCCAGTCTGCTAATAGGGTTCATCCCCTGGCCATAATCTGGGGCTGTCTGTAGCTGAAAACAAAACAAAGAGGAGACAGTGTGCTGTTACTGAGACAGGACCCACTAATCCAAAGTCAGCAGATGACAGGAGACGAGAAAGCTGATGCACATGGCTGGGGACACTAACATACGAGGATTGCCACCTAACAGGCTGTGTGACCACACTGGGCTGTTGACAAGAATGACAAAAAGGGTAGATGGAGTCAGGGTCAAGAGCTGTGGTTGGCTGAATCCACCAGGGGACTCAGGGCCTGGCTTTCTCATCACTAAACCCCAGAAACCACTTAAAGCATTTCTAAAGCCCTCAATCTTAAGATGCAGCTCGGCGGTAGAGGGCTTGGCCAGCACACCTGAGGACCTCATTCACTCTCCAGTACTACAAAAACAAGACCTACTATGAATTTTTAAAAACCCTCCAGCTGAGGCCCTGGAAAGGAGGCTCACAAGCCTCTGAGCACACTAGAGGGTTCTTCCCCATTGCACCTGTCAGACATGATAAAAGTGATTTTTCAGGACGCAGCAAACAAAAAAGGAGTGGCTGGCCCAAGTCTTGTCCCTTTCTGGTGCTGAAAATTGATCAACTTTTTTCGTTTTGTTTTGAATAAAAAATTATTTTTATCTTATGTGTATGAGCGTTTTGTCTGCATGTATTGCCACACATGTGCCTGGTGCTCATGGAGGTAAGAAGGAGCCAAATCCCCCAGAACTGGAGTTACAGTTATGAGATACCTTGTAGGAGCCCAGAGATGCACCCAGGTCCCCTACTAGAGCGGCTAGTACTTTCAACTCCTGCGCCATCTCTCTAGCCCTCACAGTTCAGTTTTTGTTTTTTGTTTTTTTTTTTTTTTTTTTTTATAGATCCATTAAGTTTCATTCAGACATCAAAAAGCAAGCTGGGTGTGCTGGTGTACATGTATGATCCCAGCACTTAGGAAGCAGAGGCAGGCGTTCTCTGAGTTTAAGGCCAGCCTGATCTACAAAGCATGTCCAGGACAGCCAAGGCTACCCAGAAAAACCCTGCCTCAGGGACAAAAAAAAAAAAAAACCAAAAGCCTTTTGGAACAGTCTCTGCAGACCCTGCTACCCAAGACCTGGCCCTGTGGTACAATTTCCACCTTGAACTCTGAGCTGGAGGTAGCTCAAGATAGCTTTAAACATTCCACACAGAGACCAAAAGGCTGTGATGCCGACCCACAGAGGAACCTGACACCTGGACGTGTTTCTCCTCAACCCACTCAGGGGCCTCATCTTTATACAACTGTAGTTCATGTGTGGTATCTGTAAAACATCCACTGTGCGACCATGTGATGCTGGGAAGCAGCCAGGCTTCTACCCCCATTGCAACAGGCAGTCCCTGTCGTGAGGGCCCCACCTTGCCCGTGAGTGTTGAGGGAAGGTTCGCTCACCCTGCACGCGGGCTGACTTTTCTTCTTGATTCTGGGTTTCACTCGCTCCACAGCAGGCAGAGGTGGCAGCCTCCTCAGCTGCTCCAGCACGGCCCTTGCCGCATTCTTCTTGGAGATCTTCTTACTCTTCCCTTCTCCTTCCCCTACAAACTCCCCGACTGAAACCCTGGTCATAAAGTTCTTCATGTGGGGTGGGCCACTCTCCCGGGCCACCTGTGTCAGAGGGAAAGACTGAGTGAAAGCGTGACAGACACTTGTTAAAAGTGGTAGGGCACAATGCTTGGCACACTCACTTCAAAGAAATGCATGTGGAGAGGGGAACCTGTGCGAACACAGGTGCAAAGTATCAGAGGAGAAAGGAAGGAGAGGTTTTATTTACAGTACAGCAGCCTTGAAAATTCAGACAATTGTCACTGTCACTTCCACCCCCACAGATGACTGCTCATCCTCCTCACTGACTGCAGACCCTGGGAACAAGAATACAACCTTCACGGGTCTCCCCAAAAGGTCCCAAGAAGACAGAGACTGCCTGCAAGGAGCACCTCCATCATAGAGCCCTAAACCAACGCACAAAGCCAAACGGCCCGCATCCCAGAGTGGTGCTGCACAATGCTGTGAGGACCCTAGGAAAGACGCACACCCTGGATCTAGTCTCTTAGAATGACAGCCACATCACAAACTTTTAACCACCACCAAGCTCATAAAAACAAAGGCTGCAAAAAACAAAAACAAAACAAAACCCCACAAGAAGAGAGGAGAATGCAGGCAGAGGACGTATGTGAGAGAACACATCACAGCAGGGCTCAACTTCCTGTATGAACAGTGGCATGGGCTGCAAGTCCTTGCAATCACACACCTACTCTAATCACAGGAATTTGTTCTACATCCGCTTCATGATGAAGCAACTGGTCACAGTGGAGGCTAACACTAAGATATGCTCTCCCAGAGGAAAAAAAGCAGATGAGATTTTAGCCACCAGTGAAGGAAGGACACATTTACTGCCCTGCTTTAAGCTGTTCTGCCAAATTTGACATTTTTGAAAACAAAGTTGGAAAAAAAAAAAAAACAAAAAACAAAAACGCCCAGGAAACAAAGTGTGTCATATAAGTGCTATTCAGGCGAGGAGTGCAGAGGTGCTCACATCCCGCCTGCCCTCCCCTGCAGAATCCAAGACAGTGTGATCCATATCCTCCATCAAACAGGAATGTTACCGACTCACTCTGACCTAACAGCCCACCTCCACTGTCAGCAATAGTGCCTACTCACACCTAGGCTCCATGAAGCTAAATCTGGAGTACAATCTAGGCAGTCTTGGTGTGAACATGTTGGTGCCAGGAAGCTCTGTCCTCCTATTAAATACCTAACTCAGATTCCTGACAGACTACATACAAAACCTGACCAAAAATACATACAAAACGTGACCAAAAATTAACTACTATATTCACTCATTTATACTTTCTGAGAATCTAAACTGCCATATGCAAGAGAGAAGGCAGCTGCCGTCCCCCCCCCCCTTCTAAGAATGGATGTGACTCTGACCTTCTGACTGACAATCACTCAGCAGGAAGTGGACACCATCTACAGATGAGCCCCAATGGTTCCACATTACTACCTTATTTGTTTTGAATGTAAATGTCCCCACAGTCCCAGGCACTAGAAGACACTTAGTCCCCAGTTGGTGGCGCTCTCTGAGTGAGTCAAGGAGGTACTAAGGCACTAATCTAAGGAAGATTACTGTGGACAGCATTGAAAGTGCAGAGCTCATCCTATTTCCAGTTCACCCTTGTTTCATGTTTACCACTGAGGTGATGAACTCTCAGCATCCTGCTCTTTCAGCCACATCTACCCACTTGCCGCTACGATGGACTCTGGAAGCATTAGCCCGAACAAACTCTCCCACCCGTAAGCTGCCTCGATCATGGCGTTTTATCACAAGAGAAAAGTAACACATCTTACAAAACCATCACTATGGGGCTCCCTGATGACTTCTCTTGGGTGGCTGCTTGAGAAGTCTCTGGAATACTACCTAAACAGGTGTGGAAGTGGAGGAGGGAAGAAAGTAACTTAGTCCCCAGCCATATAGTACCTCCCCAAGAAAAGACAGGATACAGGACCAGGAAGCTCTGATTCCTGAAGAAAGGAACAAGGGCAATTCTCACACCAGCTGGTCTGGGAGGCAAGCACAGCTCTTAACCCAAAGCTTTGCCAGTCAACCCCACCTGGCTATGGGGTGAAGGGTGAATGAGTAACTCTGACAGGAAAAAGTATAGATTTTCTGAAGAAAAATAAGGGGATCACTATAAATGCAGAATTAAAATATTCTATAAGATAACAGCTTCACAAAGGCAACAGCAGAATATGCTAGGTGGGTAAAGGGCCTGCCATGCAAGCATGAGATCCTGAGTGTAATCCAGCACCCATGGTAGAAAAGCATAGTGTGGTGTCACACTTATAGTCTCAGTAATGGAGAGGTAAAGACAGGACAGACCGGGGCTCACTAGCCAACCAGCCACCCTAGCTAACTTGGGGATCCCAAGGTAAGTTAAGATAAGAGACTTTGCTTTGGAAAAAGAAGATGGAGCAATGAGATGGCTTTGTGGATACAGCAATTGCTATGTAAGCTTGAGGACCTGTGTTTGATCCTTGAAAGGAGGAGAAAACGGACTCTACAAAGTTATCCTTTGGCTTCTACGTGTGCTGTGGTACGCTCATTCTCTCTCTCTCACACACACACACACACACACACACACACTACTCATTTTTTTTAAAAACCAAAGTTTAAATTTTGGGGGGCTGGCAAAACACCTCAGTGGTTAGAGACACTTGCTACCTGTCAGATACAAAGGAAACTCCATCTCCCCAAATTCTGGTAGTTAGCAAAAAACCAGCATTCCCCTGGGATCTGGTGAAGCTGTTCTCCCTCTACCAAAAGGAATCCTTTCCTTTCCACTGGCAAAAGGGACAAGTGCCCGCCTGTGCCACTGATGAGCATACCAAAGAGCATGCTGACTTCCAGGTCCCCAGGTGTCACAAGTATCTGTTATACATTCAGAGTCCATGCTGACACCCTGACTATTCTCACCACACCCTAAACTTATCCAGCTCAGGGGCTTCCCTTCCTCCAGCTGTTCATTTCTTCTTATAACCCTACTATTTCAGCTGCGCCCTCTTACAACTTACTCTCTTGATCCTCCTCCTGTCTTCTTCTCTCTCCCTTCCAGACCAGGCCTAGTCTGCTGGCCACATTGAGTCTACTATTTTCTCTCTCCGATCTGGACTCTTTCAGATGGGTTCGGTGGTTCTCTCCCATATATCCATAATAAAAAACTTTCCATCTGGCAGGGGTGGTGCACACCTTTGATCCCAGCACTTGGGAGGCAGAGACAGGTGAATGAAGTTCAAGGCCAGCCATATCTACAGAGCAAGTTCCAGGACAGCCAGAGCTACACTGAGAAACTGTCTTGAAAAACCAAAACCAACCAACCAACCAACCAACCAACCAACAACCTTCCTCCTAACCGTACTTTGGAGTGGTCATATTGTCAGTTTATACACTACCAAGACTGACAATCTGAGTTCAAGTCCTAGGATCCATATGGTAAGTAAAGGAGAACTAATTTCTGCAGGTTATCATGGTCTCCACAGGCATGAACAAGTGTATACACACACACACATAAAATAAACATTTTTTAAAAAGTGGACGGCTCCTATGGTTGAATACAATACACATGAAAACACATACATAAACCCCTGTACACACCACACAGAAAAGCATGCAAATACCCCTGTACATACACACAAACACAAAAGTAAGTAAAAACTAATAATACTCTTTCAGAGCTGGGGCATACAGCTCAGTTGGTAGGATACCTGTACACATAAGGCCCTGAGCTCCATCCTTAGCACTACATAAAGCAGGCATGGTGGTATACCCTGCGATCCCGGGGGCAGAGGTAGAGGCAGGAGAAAAAAAAAAAAGAGTTCAAGACTATCCTTGGCTACATAGGGAATCTGAGGCCTGGACTAGAGACCCTGTTTTCAATACAAGGACAAATCTCAAAAACAAAAAAATCACCACCACTACCACAAAACCAATCAAGAACAAAACTAAAAAGAAAACTCTAGGCCAGGTGGTGGTGGTGGCAGTGGTGCGCACACACACTCACTCTCTCTCTCTCTCTCTCTCTCTCTCTCTCTCTCTCCCTCTCTCTGTAGGGGGCTGGAGCACTGGCTGCTCTACAGAGGACCCGAGTTTAGTTTCCAGTACACACATGACAGTGCATAGCAGCCCCAGCTCCAGGGGGATTCATCACCCTCTACTGGCCCCTGAGAGCAACGCACGCAACATGGGACAAACACAGACCCAGAAACAAAATTAAAATTTTAAAAAGAAAATAATGAAGCAATTAGGCTAGGTGTGGCAGCATATGTCTTTAACTTCAGCACCCAAAAGGCAGAGGCAGGCAAACCTCCATGAGTTCCAGGGCAACCAGGGCTACATAGGGAGACCCTATCTCAAACAAACAAGAAAGAATTTGCCATGTTAAAAACAGCAATAAAAACTTAAGAAAATCTTCCTCTCTTTCCTAGTGTATTGAGACTAGTCTGGAACAGAAACGAATTAAAATATACTTTATTTTGCATTTTGAGCAAACAACCCATTAATTACTGTTTTAAGAATATCAGATCTCTAAGATATGATTATTAAAATAGTACCTAGGGACAGGCCCTAGACAATGAGGAAACTACATCCCTTTTAAAGTAACCCTGGCAGATCTCGGAGCCACTGTGGAGGTCAATCTCAATTATCAAGCTGAACACATGCCTCTGGGTATCTGTCAGATCCTGAGCACTCCCACAACACTGAAAATTGGTGGACAATGGAAGGTGGGCTTACTTGGTGGAAATGATTTACTGAGGATAGTCCTTTAAGGGGTACATCTTGGCCCTGGCCCTTTCCTGTTAATCCTCTCTGCTTCCCAAGTCCCATCTGTAAGTGGTTTTCCTCTAAAGCTTCCTGCTCTGACACAGCCACCCTCCTCAGAGACCTCTGAAACTGGGAGCCATTCCCTCCCCACTCCAGGCTGTTGCTCCTGAGTATGTGTCACACAGCAAGCCTGTCTGAGCCCACACCTATAGAGGGACATAATATCTAGGGTGTGAAGCTGCTTTCCAGAGCAATGGAAGGGACAAGACCTGTGTGCCACGGTGCAGGTGTGAAGACAAGCATGGCACAGTTCACTTGTCTAGGTTCAAAAAGACCCTCAGACACTCCAGGACCTTCAGGAGGAAATAGTAACTACTACTCTCCTGAGAGGAAGAGTCTGGGCCATCACTGGAAGGGTCACTTTATAGGAGTACTGCTCCAATATTTAGGGAGAAGCTGATCCCATAAAGAATCCTGACAGGATTTGGCAGGGCAATGTTGTGCATGTGAAATAGGCTTACCTCAAAATTCACAGGCAAATTCCGCTTCAGCGCAATCTCAAACACTTGGCTTATTTCTGATTTATTGAGGTTTTCTTCCTCTGATTCTCTTCCATTCATCTACAGAAGAGTAATTGTTAAAAGTCAATTTTGAAGCTGGGCAGTGGTGGCACACGCCTTTAATCCCAGTGCTTTGGGGGCAGAGGAAGGATCTCTGAGTTTGAGGCTAGCCTGATCTACAGAGAGTGAGTTCCAGGACAGCCAAGGCTATACAGTCTGCTATACAGTCCCTAAAACTAAAACTAAATTATAAATAAACAAACAAACA
This sequence comes from Psammomys obesus, assembly GCF_907164565.1. Lineage (NCBI taxonomy): Eukaryota > Metazoa > Chordata > Mammalia > Rodentia > Muridae > Psammomys > Psammomys obesus. The sequence continues at coordinate 11,087,386 of NW_026596234.1, read as the reverse complement.
AATAAATAAATGGCAGCTTTCAGTCAAGCCATCAACAGTTGGCGGACACTGAACCTTGACTCCACAGATTTAACAATGAACCGGAGACCAAGGCCACATAGTATTGAATCTTAAGCCTCATGTCAAACACTGTCAGTCTGCAGCTAGTAGAGGCACTGCAATAAGCCACGGCCTCACACCTTCAGGTACAGCGGGCCCAGCTGTGCTGTGGAAAGCACCAGTGTGGAAGAGAGCAAGCATAGCGAAGTCTATAAGCCAGGCAGTCAGAGGGAAGTCCCTCTGCAGCTGCTGCACGGGTACACTACAGAGCCCCTGGAAACTATGTTTGTAAAGAGTACAGTGAACAGAATGCCCAACAGCCCTGGCTCACACAGGCAAATAGACAAGGCACAAACTAAAAAATCTCCGCAACCAGAGCAGAGTCCACCTTGGTATCAAGGGTCACCAGTCCTCCTGCCAGGAGGGATCAGAGGGGCCTCGGGCACCTCTATGAGCTGTTAACACAGATTCTACAGAGTCTGTTGACAAAGTCAGGAGAAGCTAGGGCAGAAGCATCGGCAGTCTAGGACCTAGAGCTTCTAGCTTCACACTGCTACTTTCTTTTGCCAAATTTGTCAACTTCTGTTTCCAGGAACTCCCAATAAACTTGCTAACAGGACATGGCAAGACTAGTCGGGCTTTGCTGTGTGGGTCCGCACATCAAGTGGACCCACCCACAGGACAGTACACAAGCAAGCCCTAAAGATCAAATAAGATACCAGAAACAAAGTTCCTGGGTACAAATTCATGGCCACAATCCAGGCAAACTCCAGAACAAACAATTCTGTTTACTCCAGATCCACATATGGTTCTTTCTTCCACTCAACAGTGCGCTTCCTTCCCAGCCAGGACCCCTTCACTTGCTACTGTCATCCATAGCACGACATCCACACATGTACCCAGTGCTCTCCGATGCTTCCTTACTTCTCAACAGGAAGAACTCTGCCTTTCTTCTCCTTGTGGGCTCGCCACACTGCTCAAGCTGGACTCAGACTCTGGAACTCAAGGACACAGTCCAGCCTCGGCCTCCTAAGCAGCAAGGAGTAGAGGGCACACCATCTCCTGGCCTTTATGCCTGCTTTTCATAGCTCGTTCTTATTGCTGTCTTCCTACAAAGTACCTTATAAAGCTGAAGATCTATAAAAGTTTGGTTTGAAATCTGACAATGTATGAGGGAGCCAGATCACCTTGTGTTGTCCTCAGGCCCCATCCACCCTTGAGACAGTCTCTCACTGGAATGGAGACAGTCAGCTTAAGAATTACTTGCTCTTCAGTCACAGAAAAATGAATGAATGAATGAATGAATGAATGAGATTCCTTTCCTACCATGGTAGTTTTTTTAAAGATTTATTTATTTGTTTGTTTATTATGTATGCAGTGGTCTGTCTGCATGCACACCTGCACGCCAGAAGAGGGCACCAGGCCTCATTATAGATGGTTAGGAGCCACTATGTGGTTGCTGGGAATTGAACTCAGGCCCTTTGGAAGAACAGTCAGTGCTCTTCATCTCTGAGCCATCTCTCCAGCCCCCCATGGTAGTTTTAAATCACAGCCTAGGGCTAATAGCATAGGTCAGTGTGTAATTAGCATTACTCGTCAGCAACAGGAAAAACAAGCAAAAGGTGCCAAATTTTTCAACACTGTTCTGAAAGTGTGCTTCTCCACACTATGAACGCAGGAGAAACAACAGGATTACATGTGGACAAAAGTTATGATTGTGAGTGGCCTTTAATAAAAACAATACTTAAGGGCCAGGCATGGTGGCACACTCCTGTAATCCTAGCACTCAGGGAGGAGGCAGGGGCAGGTGGATCTCTGTGAATTTGAGGTCAGCCTCATCTTACAAAGCAAGACCAGGACAGCTAGGGCTACACAGAGAAACACTGTCTTAAAAAACTGAGGGAGGCGGGGGGAAGGGAGGGGAAGGGAGATGGCTTAGAGGTTAAGAGAACTGGCTGCTCTTCCGAAGGTCCTGAGTTCAATTCCCAGAAACCCCATGGTGGCTTACAACCATCTATAATTTGATCTGGTGCCCTCTTCTGGCGTGCAGGTGTACATGCAGGCACAACACTATAAATAAATCTTTACAGCACGTAATTACAACACGTAATAAATCAATCTTTAATACAATAATAAAGTTAAAAGGAAGGGGGGAGAAATCCAACAACACCATAAAAGGTGAGCCTCCTTATCTCCTTCCTTTGGCTCTGAGCCTGCCTAACCTATAAAACATGACAGAAAGCATGCTGTGACTTCTGGAAACCAGCTTTAAGAATTGGCTTTCACTTCCTATCTTTGAGAATGCTCATTCTTGAGAGGCAGTCACCAAATTGCTAGGAAGTGCCAACAGCCCTTGTAGGGAGCCATTCTACTACTAGGCCCTCCCAAGCTGGTGAGGTCCTGGTGAGTGTCCCCTGCCAGAACTATGCAGAGCAAATGAACTGCTATAGGTAGCCCTGCTCAAGCTGAAGATCTGTGAGCAAAATACATGCACAATGTTCTAGGATAATGTGCTAGCAAAAGACAGAAAGCATTTCTACAGAAAATGGTGGTGAGGCCAGAAATTCTCTAACTAAGCACCACAAATCTGTGGGTTATAGCTGGGTGTGGTGATTCACAGCTTTGATTTTAGGACTCAGGAGGCAGAAGCAGGCAGAGCTCTGTGAGTTAAAGGCCAGATTGGTCTACAATGTGAGTTCCAGACCAGCCAGAGCTACACAGAAAAAACAAACAAACAAAAAGCACCAATTAGCAGCTCCAAAAGCATTGGTGTCGGCCTTGAGAATCTTACGTTCACAACTCAACTGAGTCCCAACCTTACCAAATACATTCCCAACAAGTGTGTCACTCCCATGCCACTCGGCTTTCCTGCTGAGACATTGAAGAGACACTCTCCAGGCCACAGAATCTTGATGATTATCACCCAGTTAACTACAGACAGCAGCAGCAGCCTGAAAGTGGGTAGGGCGTGTTCCAGGCCTTGTCCACCTACCTCCAGCCTCTCTGGTGGAGGCTCATTCTGCAGAGTCCTCAGTGCTCTGGCAGTGGCATCATGTTTCACAGCTTGTCTCGTCTTTCCTTTACCATTAAACTGCTGTCCTCCCACAGAAAGCTCAACTTGGTACAGTAACGGTGGAACTGGAAATGGGTAAAAGTACCTACAAATACAGGGGTGGAGTTTCAGTCTCCATACCTTCTTCAGCAAATCCCATGTTTCCTGTACTGTGGCCCTGTCAGTGTTCACACTAGAAACGTCCCCTGGTCAGCACTATAGAGGCTGTCTCAAAGCTTACACTGACCTGCAGCTGCACAGTATAAACAAGCAGTGTGTGAGTCATATTTACATCAAAGCTCACAGCTGACAGATGGTATGTACCTGACTCGCCATGCAAAGCTATACTGACAGGGCCCAGAGGGACTAGGTACTGGCTGAAACAATCAGTTTGCTTTACTTTCTCAAGCCTTCAATTTGCACTTGCATGTCTCCCAAAGAGTTTGGGGTTTTAAAGATGAAGTCTTTTGGAAAGGGCCCTCATTTCCGAAATCTCGGCATCATCAACTTCAAACTCTGTATTTTTGAGTGTTTGCCTTTCTAAACCTCACCAGAGGAAGGAAGGCAAACAAACATCTACTTTCATCATTGATAAATTCATTAATGTCTCACTCCTGACAGCAAAGTTTTGAACACATAACAGGATCTCATGTAACCCAGGCTGGCCTAACTGCTATGTAGCAAATGATCTTTCTTCCTATACCTCCTGCGCACGGGCGATTATGGGCATGCTGCAGCCACTCTAGGTTTTGACACTTCTGAGTATTACTTAGTCTTAGTATTTTACAAAGTACAAAAGTCAGAAAACAAGTGAGCAGAAAACCTCACATGCTCAGAAGCACGTGCTGTAGGGTCCTAAGAAGCAAAGAAAGCAACATAACCAGATGGTGGGCGTGAACGCAGCTGCTCCTGAGGAAGCTGCTAGGGCCCTCTGCAAAGGCAGTAGCTTAAACAGGTCCCAAGAGACAGTTCCCAAAGGCACACTTTAACTCCAGGGATAGACCCAAGTCAAACAAAATGTCACAATTTTTTGAAAAAAAAAAAAAAAAAGATTTATTATTTATACAGCATTTTATCTGCATGTGTGCCTGCAGATAGAAAAGGGAACCAGATCTCATCACAGATGGTTATGAGTCACCATTTAGTTGCTGAGATTTGAACTCAGAATCTTTGGAAGAACAGGCAGTATTCTTATTCTCTGAGCTATCTCTCCATGCCCCTCATGTCATAATTTATAGACATCACTTTAGGTAAAAGCCCAGTTATTTCCACCCCTGGGGTGGAAAGTACATACCTGGGGGGATAGGCACCTCCACGCATGCCGTAGCTGTAGGTGGACTGCATCCGAGAGTGAGGGTCCACAGGCTTATACATTGGTTTTCTTTCCTGCTTCACACTCAGTGCATTGAGCTCAATGGCAGGAGCTATACTTTCTGCAACACAAAATCATACAAAGGACGGTTTTAGGCCCCAGACACTGATGAAGAATGGCTATAAGTCAGATTCAGAATGTATTGCAAAGAGCCAAGCACTCTGCCCCTGGACATCCATCAGGAAACCCAAGAATCCACAGTGTATAGAATCACAGGGAAAACCTGGGGAAGTTAAGGCAAGTGGAAGGTCTGGAGAAGGCAAATAAGGACAAGAAAATATCCAGATATTCCCAACCTGACATTATAGTGGTACTGAACTATGACACAGATGACAGGAAACACAGTCTCACTTTCATATACATCAAGAGGGAACTCTGACCTCAGAATTACTGACTTGAGGAAATACAGACTAGGGCTGGAGACAGGGCTCAACAGTTAAGAGCACTTGCTGTCTAATCATAAAGACTGGAGTTCAGATCCCCACACCCACATAACAAGCCTGGCATTTGACACATGCTTGCAACCCCAGCTCTGGCAAGAGGATCGCTGTCTTCCAACCTAGCTGAAGAAAACATGAGCCCAAGTTTTAGAGATGGGCCCCACCTCTAAGGAAGAGGCAGAAAGTAACACGGGAAATCACTTGATGCTGTCTTCTGGATCCCACACAGCATACACATTTGCATACATGTGCACACACATTCTCACAGCAATAACAAACACATACTACTCATCTTTTAATTTTGCTCCCTTAGCTCATCCCATTCATAAACCTTCACAAATCATTTAATACAGCCTGAGAAGAAATGTGGACTCCACATTTTAAGATAAACCTTTGGGAGTAAAGGCAGGCTACAGAGTTGGCTCAGCCATTAAAAGTACTGGTTGCCCTTCCTGAAGACCCAGGTTTAAATCATAGCACCCACAAGGCCACTCACAACTCTCTGTGACTCTAGATCCAAAGAATCCAACACCCTCTTCTGGCCTCTGAAAGCACAGTACACAAGTACAACACATAAATTAATTTATCAAAAGTATGAAACCACAAACCTTTTAGACCTTCAAGAAGACATAGTAGATTAAGGCACCTACTGTCAAGCCCGAAAACCTAAATTCAATCCCACAGACTCACGTGGCAGAGGAAAAGCAATTTCTAGAGGTTGTCCTCTAACTCCACATGGCACTGCCACACAGTACCCACATATATACAAAATAAATACACAAATCTTTAAAGCAAGTGCTTTCACTAGGCCTAGTGGTATAGGCCTATAATCTCAGCACTAGAGAGACTAAGGAAGGAGAATTACAAATTTGAGACTAGCCTGAACCGCTTCTCTCAAAAACATTAGCAATCTCAAAAAGCCAAAAAGAAAAAGAAGCCTGACATCAATCAAATTCGTAAGACTATCAATGGGGGCTGGGGAGAAGGCTCAGAAGTTAAGAGCACTTGTTGCTCTAGAGGACATAGATTTGGTTCTCAGCACCCATGCACCGAACAATGACCTATCACTCCAGTTCTAGAAGATCCAATGCCTTCTTTTGCCCTCTTAAGTACTATATACATGTGACATGCAACTCACAGACACACAAAGTCCCAGAAGTCACATAAACGGAGAGAACCACCTCCCACACATTGTCCTCTGATTTTCATACGCTAGGGCAAGAGTATATACCACACACAATAAATATAAATAAAAAACAAATATGATTTAGTTCTTTCTCTCTCATACTGCATCGTCTTACACCACAGGAGAAAAAGTCATATACAAAAAGACTTGTACATATACATTAATATAATAACCTGTCAGATACCAAATAGATTGAAAAAACTAAACTAAATGTAAACAGCACACACTGCTCATGTAAAAACCCAGGTTCAGCTTTTAGTACTCGTATCACGGCCCCCAGAGTGCACAGCTCCCTGAGCATGGTGCACACCAACCCCTGCAGGCACACAGACATACCCAAAAATAAATGAATCTTTAACCATCATTTCACCATAATAGTCTTTTATTCTCCAATCCAAATCTTCCTTTGACACAAGGTTTACACTGCATCATCAGCCTTTCACCCAGATTGCTAACAAGTGGCCTCACTGATTCCCACTTCCTCTTCTTCCTCAGTCTACTGCAAACAAGCAGGAATGGAGGCTGAGGAAGGCTGCAGACAGCAAGAAGTCCCAACGCCTATGAACTTCATGGGAAATCAATCATAGTGCTTGGGGATTATCTACTCCAAATCTTAAACAATCTCCTGTTACCTGCCAATCTCGTTTTAAAATTCAAATACTCCAAGGAAAGCATATACTTTCATAATCCATCCTGCCAAGGGTAAAAGTAGAGGCAATTCTCAGTGAGCCCAGTGTGGCTGTGTACACCTTTAATCCCCGAATTTGGGAGGCAGCATGTGAATCTGTGAGTTGGAGATCAGCCTGATCTAGGATAGGACAGACAGAGAAACCTTGTCTCAAAAAACCAAAAGAAATAAAAACATATACATTTGTATCCTTTTTTTTTTTTTCTCTTCCCCAGGCAGGTTTCTCTTTGTATCCCTGGCTGACCTCACTCTGTAGAGCACGCTGGCCTTGAAGTCAAGAGATCTTCCTGCCTCTGCCTCCCAAGCACTGGAATTAGAGGTGTGCACCACCTCTATCTGGCTGTATCCCTTTTTCTTAGTTTGAAATTTTGGATTTGAGCCATAGCTCCACTTTGAGCAATATAAAAAGCAGAAAACCTTGTATCTCTACAAGCTATCAGGGAAGGATGGATAATCATTTACACGAGAGAGCTGGGCCTTGCTCAGAAAGAAACTTGACTCAGGCTAAATCCTGCTGGCAGCTAATTCATTGACAAGGTAAGTTTGGATTTTTCTCGTTGGGTTTTCCATGATGGAAGTACTGAAAAATAACCGAATTCATGGACATTACCATTAGTCGTCCAGGGATGGAAAACTGCAAACCGTGATGAGTAGATACCTAGAAGTCACAACCAGAATCCTTCTGAACATGGAGCCGGGAAACCCAGGAAGAGCTTGTCTTCCAAAGAGCAAGAACAAGGACTAGAGATGTCGTTTATTGGAACAGCCCTTACCTAGAGCACATTAAGTCCTGGGTTCCATCACCAGCACTGAAACTAAAAACACCATCAGAGAGAATGTACAACCAGGGCGGGGTAAAGCTGGAACCAAACAAAGCACTGCTGATGGAGCCAGCCAAGAAGCCCACAAGTGGGTCCTCTGAGCAGGCTACTGTGACAGGTATCAGCTGAGGGTGCATCACCATGCCCCAAGCAGTACTGCCTTTTTTCTCGAACTTGGCTTCTCATTTCTGGAACATTCCTAAAGAGGGCTGTTTCTCTCAAGTGTAATTACTTTTGACAATTATCTAAGTGAAATAGCATAGCCCTAGTGGAGTCTTACAAAGTCAAGTGCATACAAATGTAAGAGCAGTGGCAGCCGGCAGGGTGGCAGATTCAGGGGATGGCATAAGGGTATGTAGTGTATGTACATGTGTGTGCCTGTGTCTATTTATGTATGAATGTGTGTCTGTGTGTTTGACCGTGCATGTGCATGTGTTTGCACAGATACATAGTAATTTATGTTTTTAAAAATCACAACCGTAGCCAGGCATGGTGTTGCATGTGTTTAATCTCAGCACTTGGGAGGCAAAGGCAGGCAGGCATACCTTTGTAAGTTTGAGACCAGCCTGGTCTACACAGTGAGTTCCAGGGCAGCCAGGACTACATAATGAGACCCTGTCTCAAAAAAAAAAAAAAAAAAGAAAACAAACAAAACAAAAACACAGCCATAATCCCAGCATAGTGAAGGCTGAGTAAGAGAACTGCTTTCAGTTCAAGGACAACATAAAGAGAGTTCAAGCCAACCCATGTCCAAGTAAGCAAGCAAAGAACATATTAAAAGAAAAAGCATAGCGGACAGGTATTGTGACACACAACTTTCATCTCAGCTCTTAGGATATAGAAATAGATAAATCTCTGTGAGTCTGAGGCCAACCTGGTGCACATAGTTCCAGGACAGCCAGAGCTAAATAGAGAGACACTGTCTCAAAAATAAGGAAAGAAAGAGTTAAAAAAAAAAAAAGAGAGAGAGAGAAAGAAAAAAGAAAAAGCAGAAAGGGAGCAAGAGAGAGAGGAAGAAAAAAAGGAAAGAATGGAGGGAGGGAAAAAAAAGAGAAAGCAGTACATCTCAGGGGGAATTGTGCTTTTTGCTTTTAAGACAGTCACACAAAAAACATCTGGGGAGATGCTATCCTGTGAGGCAATGTAAAAAACTCTGGTACACAAGATGTGGAGCAGCTGAGCGAAGAAGAAGAAGCAGTGCCTCAAGAACAGATTTACACAGCAGGCAAAGTTACTCAGCAAGTAAAGACCTTTGCCTACAAGCCTGATAACCTGAGTTCTGTTCTCAAACCCACAATAAGGAAGGAAAGAACTCCTTCAAGTTGAACTCTGACCTATACCACATACACAGGTGCTCACAGATGCACACACACACAATTTATTAATGTAAAACACTGTTTTCAAAAAGACAGATTTATAATCTAAGAAGAGCAACATGAGAGCTGCTGCCCAGGCAGGCCTACAGGTACCTGGTACAGAGGTACTCAGACTGACACTCATGCCACGATCTCATCATCCCTACAATTTCCCAGACTTAAACTCACTTTAATTAAGAATAAAAATTAAGGGCCTGCAAGATGACTTAGTGGACAAAGTCTCCTGACAACCAAGTTCAACATGGAACCAACATGGTAAGATAGAACTAATCCTTGTTGGGTTTCAGACCCAGGACAAGCAGCTGAGGGTCTATTTGACAAAGTGGACCTGGCCTCTAGGCTCTCCCAGCATCCATTAGTCTTTAACTGTTACAGAGCATGGACAGCATACCCCGCTCTCTACCCTGAATTTTCCAGCCCAGGGGCTGGGCTTCCTCTCCTCTACAGACTCTTCAATATGTAGTCCAGACATTTTGGTTCCCTCTCCTCTCTTTTCATTTTCGCTTTCTCCTCTCTCTCTCTGCACTCAAGCTTTCTCTTTCTGTCCCTCCCCGCCTCCTGCTTTTCTGTCTCTCTCTGCATGGCAACTTCCCTGACCTCTTCCTGCGAGATCAGAGAACCTGCCTGAGAGCTGCCCCCCAATAACCTGCCTTTATATACTTTGTCTTGAATTGACTCATTTTGTCTGTGGAGAATACCTATTAATCCTCACCAAGGGTATTATGTCAACTTGACACAAACTAGCGACATCAGAGAGAAGAGGGAGCCGTGAGCCTCAGTTGGAAAAACAAAAAACAAAACATATTAATATATATGCCTCAAGATCAGGCTGTAGGCAAACCTGGGAGACTTTTTGTTTGACATAGAGGTCTCTCTGTGCAGCCTCGGCTGTCCTGGAATTCATTCTGTAGTCAAAGCTGGCCTCAAACTTGGAGATTCACTTGCCTCTGCTTCCAGAGTGCTAGGATTAAAGGCGTCCTGTGACATTTTCTTTTTCTTTGTAGTTTTGCTTTTGTTTTTTGTTTTTTGTTTTTGTTTTTGTTTTTTTGAGGCAGGGTGTCTTTGTGTAGCCCTGACTATCCCAGTACTAGCTCTGTAGACCAATGGCATTTTCTTAATTAGTGATAGATGGTAAAAAGTCTAGCCTGCTACAGGTGGTGCCACCGCTGAGCTAGTGATTCCTGCTTCCCTAAAAAAACAGGCTGAGCCAGGCAGTAGTGTCCCATATCTTTAATCTCAACATTCTTGAGGGCAAAGGCAAGATAGAAAGATCTCTGTGAGTTCAAGGCCAGCCTGGTCTACAGAGCTAGTCCACGACAGCTAGGGCTATTACATTGATAAACCCTATCTCAAAAAATGAGAGAGAGAAATTTTCAAAAAATATTAACAAAAGTCAATGACTTTAGTCTTATAGTAAATCTGGCCACCCCTTGCTTAGTATAAAACCTTTTAATATACTAAAAATGTTCTTCATCAGTTCTGGAAATCATTCAAAAGGTCAAACTCTGATAAAACAATGACCATCCTAACTGGTATTTATTTCCTGGTCATTTCTTTCTGTCAGCTACCCAGACTCTAAAACAGAAAAGGTTTGGGTTAGCACAGTTACCAGTGAGTGTTCTTTCTCATGATTTCTAAAGGGTCTGGCAACTAACACCTCTAGCTACCCCAAATCCTCAAGGATTCCTTCTCTGGGATACAGAAATATAGATCTGCTTCCTAAAAGTAAGTGCAGAGCGCCCCACCATCATGTCTGTCAGATGTCAGATGGAAAAGGCAGCTGAGAAGAGATTAGAGAGGGGGCAATAGAGTTGGGCCCTTATCTGCAGCTGCAATGCAATAAGCAGGCTGCACGGAGGGTGTGATGCAGGGCTGTGAGCAGATCTAACTGCAGATGTAGAAAGCAGGCAGCTAGCAGAAAGGCTGTGACAGAAGAGACCAGTCCTTGCTTAGTATCTGACTCCCAGGGAGAGCAGCAGATGCAATCTGAACTTAATGTGAGATACGGCTACTCTCAACAAATGAACAAGCTACAGATAAACAGGTTTCAGTGCAGCTAAGTCAGTGCTATGAAGTTTAAAGTTCTACCTTAAAGTTTCAAGGGAAACAAAAAAGAAGCTAAATTATAGAGGGGGTAAAGTAATTGCTGAAATTCAGTCAATCCTGGCATTACCTCAGTTATGAAAACAGCCCATGCAGAATGTAGCTATGCTGATCAGTTGAAGTCTATGGCTCATTCACATGCTGTCATGTCCTGGCCTGCATTTCCTACAGTGATGTAAGATGATTTACAATACCCAAGCAATGTGTGTTCATTTTGCAAAGAGAATTGGCAATGTGTAATGCTTAATATTATAGGATATGGTAATGGTCCCTGGTTTCAAATCTGTGAGAAAGCAAACTGAGTAGTGACACCATTAGTGGGTCACTAAGAACTGCTGTTAAGGACAGCAGGTTGATGAGACAGAAACCTTTCCTTCATTTGACTGATAGGAGGGATTTTTCATTCTTGCTGGTTCTTTCTCCTAATTAGAATAAAAGATGGATCTGTTTGAGTAAAAGGTTTATTAAGAGTTTAATCTAATTTCAGATTCAAAGCCAGAAAACCAGTGTACCAACCTCAAGGCACAGTGGGGACAGGGACACACAACTGTAACCCCAGTACTGCGGCAGGTGGATCTGTGAGTTCAAGGCCAGCCTGGTCTACAAAGCCAGTGCAAGACAGCCAGGACTACAATGAGAAACCCTGTCTCAAGGGAAAACAAACAAACAAACAAGAACAACAACAACAAAAACAAACCTCAAGGCACACAACGCTGGAGTGACTTGAATAGACCTTCTGCTGCCCTAGGACCACTGCAGGTACAAGTGGAAAGGATGGGAGCCCAGGAGACTGCAGAGTGGCAAAGCTGCTGGAGAGCTGGAGCAAGACATTCTCACTCAGTTTTTAAGTTAGAAGGAACTGCAAAGCCAAATTTCTTCACAAGTCAAAAGTGGTGGTGGGGGGGGGGGGGGGCTAAAGAATGGCTCAGCACTTAAGAGTATGTGTAGTTCTTGCTAAGGATCTGGATTCTATTCCCAGCACCCACATGCAGCTCACAACCACTCTAACTCCAGTTCCAGGAAATCCAACATCCTTTCCTGGCCTCCACAGGCACCAGGCACATATGGGTTGCACAGACATCTATCTATATAGGCAAAATACACTCATACACATAAAACAATTTAAAAATAAAGAAGTCGGGCATGGTGGCTCACACCTTTAAATCCCAGAACTCATGAAGCAGAGACAGGTGGATGTCTGCGAGTTTGAAGACAGCTAATCTACACCGTGAGTTCTAGAATAACCAAGGCTTCAGAGACCTTATCCCCAAAACAAAAACAACAAAATAAAACAAAAAGTGGGGTGTCTAAAGAGTTGGCTCAGTGATTAAGAGCACTTGCTCCTCTTCCAGATTACCAAATTTGTTGCCCAGCACCCATATAGTGGCTCAAAACTGTAGGCATAAGGTTATTGTGTAATTCGAATGCTGGTTTCTGTACCCCACCCCGTATCTGGTTGCAGTCCTTGTTCTGAGAATCTGTCTCTATATTGTATAAACATTGCTCCCCAATTGTCCTCTGATATGCCAATAAGGCAGCTTAAAGCCAATCAGTAAACAGAAGAGAGAATAGGACTGGACTTCCTGCCATCCAGGGGAGGAAGAGTTAGAGGAAGAAGTAGGGGATTCAGCCATGGACAGATATCCAGGAAAAGGAGCTGGAGGAGAAAGCTACAAAGTACAAGTATCTCTGGGACATATACTGGGAGAAAACACACATTGCTTGGGCATATACCAGCTAATTAGCCAATCCAGGCAGAGTAACCCCACAATGACTGTTACCAGCAGGCCTCTGCCATGGATAAACCAGAGCAAGCATGGTATTTGAAAAGTCTGGCATATTTTCTCTCAAATAGAAGCAAACCCCCAAAGAAGCACCAGTGACTGGCTCAAATGACCTCCCTCACCACAGTCCCCTATAGTGCCGTAGCATTGTGCCATCTTGTTTACTTTGGGAGTGAAAGAAAAACAGGTTACCTGTCCAAGAAGCAGAGCTTGCCCAAGAAGACAAGCTGCCACTGTGGACATACAAGCCTGCAAGGGTTCAGAAGTCAGCTGTGTCCTTGTTCTGTTTTTTCCTTTCAGCTGCCATATGAGAAAGAGCTCCCCCTCTCTACCTGGCTTACTCCTCCCACTCTTGCTAAAGTCTGTCTAGTATGTTTTACTCACTGACAAGAGCAAATCAGTTTATTTCTAACTGCAAACACCAGCCAGCGGTCACAAGCAGAAAAGGAGCTGAAACAAAGTCCATCACCACAGGGTCACAGTGGCAGAACTCAAGACTGAATGAATACCCAGAATTAGAAAGGGTGGGGCCAAAGGGATCCTTTTGGCTGATGATATGTAAAGCAGGCCCACTGACATTTCCAGCTCCAGTCATAAATGTGAGGATTTTGGAGGCTTGTGCTTCCATTGAGACTGCCCCAAAATGCTAGTCTCAAATACCTCACAGAGCTAACAACTGGCTGAAATAAATAGTTAAGACCTGAAGAAGAAAAGCTGGGAAGGTGGCTTCGTGTGTAGTGCTTGCCATGCAAACATGAGGACTTGAATTTGATCCCCAGCACCCACAAAATAATCAGAAGCAGTGGCAGCTATAATCCCAGTGCTGGAAAGGTGAAGGCAGGAGGAGCCCTGGCGTTTGCAGGCCATATAGTAGAGCCAAATCAGCAATCTGCAGGTTCAAAACGAGAGCCTGTCTCAAAAAATAAGGTGTACTGCAAGAGAAAGACAAGATCTGTCTTGTCTACTGCTGTCCCTCAGCGACAGGCAGCTTGAGGGGAGGCTAATATAAGATACATGGTAAGCTTTAAATTCCCACATGAGCAACACTAAAATTCACTAGGCAAGAGGCTGGGGGGTGGGGAGTGGCTAGTGAAGACGAACTGGCTAAGCATACTGAGGGAGAGCTCTAGATGTAGTTCTAGGCACAGCAAAAATAAAAATAAAATTTTAAAATAATAAAAGACACCAAAAGTAGTACTCATTTGCCAGTCTTTAATCACTTGCTAATGTAACCATAGGTGTCATGTTTAAGCCTAAAGAGAGAAAGAAAGGCTGTGGTTCTCAAAGAGCACAATTTCTGTTCCTCCAGGACCATCTGCAGTGGTTAGGTTTTTCTGGTTGCCATACCTGGGCAATGCAAGAGGGGCCCTACATATCCAGAGGGCAGAAGAACCACAGGCACGAGTACAGACATCACAGTTGTTAATGGGGAAATGTGCTCCACTACTGGCATGTCAAGTTCAAAGCTGCGCTGGGGACCATGGAATTGCTACAGCTAAAACCCTTCCATACAAGTCGCCTCCCTCACATGAGGGCTTCATCAGAAATCAAACTGTTTGTCACTGATACATAGAGAAATGAGGCTGAAAGCGTAGAACAAAGGTACCCTCAGGCCTCACTAGACATCTCTGACTGTAAGGATCCACCTCTTCCATCCTCCTGTATTGTCTACTGAAGGACTTGAGAGTCCAGTTCAAGAGAACATGCTTATCTTCTTCTCAGGCTGACATTTACTGACACATAAGCACCACAACACAAAGGAATGAAATAGGGGAGCTTAAAGCTCTTCTTTCAAAAGATCGGTACCTGCTGAATACCTGAGCCTCACATCAACTTACTGACACCAGAGTTTCATAAAAACTGCCAGGCACGGTGGCACACACCTTTAACAAGAGCACTGGCATGGCAGAGGCAGGTAGATCCCTGTTTGAGGCCATTCTGGACTAGACATGATGAGCTTCTGAGCCACCAGAGCTACATAGAGACCCTGTCTAAAAAATTAAAAAAAAAAAAAAAATGAAGTCTCATAAACAGTCTCACTGAGCAAAATAACATACAGAACTTAGCTGATTCAAGAGACTCCTTACCTGGACTATATAATCCTGTCTAAAAATAAGTAAATTATATATATTTATACACACATATTACACACATACTTATATACACATAAATATACACATATACAAACACAAGCAAGAAATAATAAAAACAAAATCATAGCCTCACCTTGATTGAGAAGTATCACTTTACAAGTGTGAAAAACTCTCTTCTGCTACCCTTCCCCGGAAGAAACTTTCATATCATATCTGTTGTAGGTGTGTGGCATCATTTGTAAAAAATACTAACACTGGTATGTTGGGCCAGGAAGGGCTCTCCTGGTAAATGTCTGATCACGCCAGGACCCCTTACACAGAGCCCCGCTGCCCGCTGTCACACCTATCGCTAACTGCTGCTCAGCCACACACTTTCAGCATTTTCTCTCATCTGCTCTGCCTTGCAACCGCCGCTGCTGTTGCTGCTGCTGCTGCTACCTCTGCCACTGCCACACGCACCTGTCTGCTGCCGCCATATGTTTGGCACACCGGGGACAGGGTGAGCTCAGGTGCTGGGCTATTCCCTCTCCCACCACCAGCAGGTTGGCTTAGTCTAGACCTATGGATGCTGCAGAAGAGACTGGGAGCCTACAGCAGTTGGAACCAAAAAAGGATGCTGCCTGCTTCAGCCGCCCCTAAAGTCTGTTTCTTGACTCTACTCTCCATGTGGAGCTGCTCCCTCATGGCCACCCACCGTCCCCCTACTCCTACCCAAAAGAGCGCACTCTCCCACCCCTTCAACCCCTTATCCTTTTACCCCCTTTCTGCAGTGGGTCCGCAGGGGGTTCGTCTGCAGGGAGTCTGCAGGGGTAGCCAACAAGCCAACACTTTTTCTACTCTCAAAAAAAATGTATATATATATATCTTAAGATTAAACTGTAAAACCTTGGGATGACCACATGGTATGAAACAACTTTAAAACTTTTTAATCACAATTAACTGTTTTTCTCCTTTTATACTGAAAACAGTAAGTCTCGTGTCTCGTTTTAAATGGGTATGAATTTTTACATAAATTCAAAGTTATATTTTTACTACATATATATGATTCAGCCTCTGGAAGTCAAAATGCTCCCATGCAGGCTTGTCCTCTGTGCCCAGCCACAGAGGCTCAACTAGCATAAGGGCCACAGACACTTCCAGCCTTCAAGCTCCTTAACCTGGCAGAGGACAAATGGTTCCTAGATTCAACAACCTCCACCACCCTAACCAAGCCCAGGTCTGAAGGTCTGTTTTTAACCTCACACTCAGGTCCCACAGTCATATTGCCAACTTCTATCTTGGGAGGCTTCAGGTGCCTTCTCAGTCCTCTTCATAAGCAGGAGACCAGGCCTTAAGCCTCACTCCTAGAACTGCTATTGTCAGTACAGACACAGTCTACTTTTTCACCACACTCAAAAAACAGGTCTCAGATAATAACCTTTTACTATTCCTTTAGCTGAAGGAAAATGGATGTTCACAGCAGTCTCACCTATGTCTCATGGTAAATAATTGGATACAAGGGTTAAGAAGTTAAAAGTTATGGAGGTTAAAAGATCTAAGGTGATTCAAGAAAATGTTTGAGGGTTTAAGAAGGTTGATAGATGCAAGTTATGAAGGTTAGCAGGTCTAAGGTGATGTAAGGTATCCTAAATAGGTATAAAATTAAACACTCCATATTTCCTCTTGTTGTTGTGCTGTTGTAGTGACTGTCCAGAGCTTTGACATTTATTACTAGAACTGATTTATTAACCTAACTCTGATAAAAACATTCCACTATACAATCCACTATCATGGTTCCAAGCTCAAGATTTTAAGTTTCCTTTGGTTTGTCTTTTAAGTATAGACTTAAAAGTTGTTTCTTCATGTGCTGGACTTATATACATCCAGTCTTCTGAATAGAGAAAAAAAGCCTCTCACACTAAAAGTCAAGATCAAGTAAGCTTTTGCCCCTCCTACTTCACAAAAGGCCTTTCTGGACCTCACCATAAAGAGTGTTTATGCTGTTAACACAAAGCTATATGTCTACTGCCTTTTTCCATAATGTTTATTTCACTGCAAATCACAATGGTGATGCTAACATGTCTACGGTTTATCTCCTTTGTAAAAGGGATTCTTGTAAGCTACAGGAAAGCCACCTGATTCTAGCTTAGGTCAAATGAAATCCAGGTAAGTACTGCCAATGAACAGTTAAAATTCCCCACCTACTGCCTACCTCAGAAGATGAGATTCCTCCCCCTTTCCTTGGCTTTGGGACTCCCCTTTCCTGGCTACCCAACACCGGCTGACTGGTGAGTCTTCACTACTGGTTGGCGTAAACACTTCCTATCTTTCTCACCAACCTACATCCAAACCCTTCCAAACCTTCTCCCTTGGGTGAGATTTTCTCTCTACCAGCATGGTTTTGCTCACTTCCCTTCTCCTACATCTCCGAAATCCTAGCTAGGTAAACCGTGTCTGCTATGGGCAACTGTACCCTTGGTCTCTGGCCAGTGCTGAGGAGCTGTTGGAACAGACTGTACATACCAGTGTACTGAGTCAAACCTTGCTTTTGGGACACCTTAACGGATCACTGACTCTACTCTCCCCATGGGAGTAAGTTCATCCATTCCTCCAGATTCTCCTCTGGGATGGCTTCTGGAGAATTTCAGATTCCTACACCTAGCACCCACTTTAAGGGCCTCTAAGTTTACACGCCTCTGCAACCAAATGTGGCCACAATTTCCCTTAGAAGACAGATCTATCAATGGGGTAGATGGAAGGATGTTCCTTATGTTCGTTTTTCTCTCCTCCACCCTCCCCAAAGTGTCAAATGTACACCTAAAGGAATTTTCTCCCTAACCTACTTAACTTTGTCTTCTGCACATATGTATGTTTCAGGATCCTGCCACACCCAGGTTTTGCCTACATCCATGATCGCGCCAAAGCAACTACCTACTGGTGCTCCAGCCTCAGTCTAACTTCACAGACTGAGTCAAACTGGACCTGCACATTCCCTCCCAACCATGGATGTTCTCACTGACCCTGGACAGCATCAAAACAGCCCATTTGTCCTGGACTTGGCCAACATTTCGGCCTTTTGGCCTCCCTATCACCTGCCCCAGTGTCAGCAGGAAGTAGCTAAAGATGATTGATTTCTTCGCCCCTTATCACTTACTATCAACAGAACGCTAAAATGGTGTGCTTTAGGCCCAAGACCAATAGCTCTATGTTCTCCCTGCATTCCTCAGTCTCTATCTGCTGCTGGGCATGGCTGGCAACCTCATCCTCTACCCTGAACTTTCCAGGGCAGAGGTTTTGCCTCCTCCTCACCATGTAATCTGGACACTTTGGTGATCTTTTTTCTCTCTCTCACCCCCACGTATGGCAACCAAGAGCTGCTTCCAATGAACCTACATTTATACGCTTTAACTTGCCTTACATGAGAAGCAGTACAATGTCCTCATTCCTACCTCGCCACCATTTTCTATCCACCCCGCTCCCCGCTCTTTTTAATTATAGGAAAAGGAAGGAATGTTAGTTCATAAATCTTGGTGCACTAGCCCACTCCCAGGTTACTTCAGTCCCTGTGATACCATCATTAGTTTCCGCCCTCAGGAGTCCAGGATGAAGCGACCCCTGCCTCTTCTCACTCACTCTCCTCTCTTGCTCTCTCTGATTTTGTCTGTCAGGGCACTCCCCACCCTCGTCTCTACCCTCACGGCTCACTCAGGCCCTAACTCTCTTCTGCTTCCCTTCCCTCAAATACATTTTCATATCACATCTGTTGTATATGCATGGCATGATTTTTTAAAATTACTAACAGTTTTCCCCAGGGTAATCTAACACTAACTGAATAGACTCAGCAGACTGTATATGTGTGCATGGGTACGTATGTGTGCATGTAACAATAACAAAGGAAAAGGGGCTATGGTTTTGAGAGTGAATGGTGGGTGAACACGGGAAGGATTGGAGGGAGGAAAGGCAGGGGGGGGAATGATGTAATTGTATTTTAATAAAAATAAATTCAAGTATTTTCATGCATGCAGTTCTGTACACAGTTCATGTGTGTTTAAGTGCAGACAGGGAGGACAAAGGCCAAACTCAGAAGTTGTTCTCAACTACCTGATTTGGGAGGACAGGTCTCTCACTAGCCTGAGACTTGCCAAAAACGCTCGGCTACTGAGTCAGGAAGCCCCAGGAATGTACCAAGCCCAGCTTGGTGAGGTTAAACTCAAGCCTCATGTTTGCATGCCAAGCACTTTAACTGAGCTATCTCCACAGCCCTATTATTTTTATAAGCAGAAATGTTTTCACTGTGTGTATGTGAGAGGGAACACACATGTGCATGTATTTGTATATATGTGGGAGAGAACACACATAGAAAGAGGGAGAGGAAACCAACACATGCCATGATGTGAGAATGGAGGATAAAGAACAACTTGCAGGAGTAGGTTCTCTCCTTCCACCACAGGTTCTGGGGACTCAACTCAGGCTATCAGACTTAGTAGCAGGCTTCCCTAACAAATAAGTCTTTTTGTCAGAAAATGTTTTCAAGTTAAACTTTTAAAAACACAGAAACTTTTAAACCTACCAGAACACACAGCTATTCATAATCTGCTAATGACTTCTGAAAATTGGGTTCCATAATGTACTAACAAGGAGCTGCGCTCCACACTGAAGTACACCTGATTTTCTTTCAGAAAAGAATGTGACCAGATTCCATCGAACTAAAAACACTCCACACTGAACGTGGTCTTTCTGCACCACGGCTTTCAAGCTCAGCTTACTAGAAACTAGCCTTGCCACTCAGGAGCTTCCAGCAATGCCCAGTCAAGATAAGCTTCTCAGTGGGGCTTTCAACTCCACTCCCAGATCAAGCAAGTGCCCAATTCTTAGTCAGAACTAATGTCTCTGTGCCCAGATTCCCCAAAGCACGTTATAGGGAATTTAACAAAGCCTCGATTTCAGCAGTAAACAACTAACATACTGAGGGAATCCTGAGGCCTAGTAGAGTAACACTTTAGAAAGAACAGCCTGATGCAGATTCAGTGCGATGAGTAGAAACGTACCCAATGAGTTTTGTACAGATTTTGTGATTTCTTTATGCTTTAGTTTCCTCACTGCAACCTTCCTTCCTACCCCCAAGTAGTCTGTTGTTAACTAAATACTATCTCTCAAAAGAGACAGCAAGATGGCTCAGGAGGGTTAAGGAACTTGTCACACAAGGCTGGTGACCTGAGTTCAATACCCAGGTCCCACACAGTGGAAGAACTGGTCTCCACAGACACACTACAACACATATTTACACACACAAACATAAAAATGTTTAGATCTTTATTTTAATCTATATTCACTTTATGTACGTACACCAGAAGATATTGGAATGGATGATTAAACAAACAGACAAGCAAACAAACCCCTCCTCTCAGAGCTCTAGCCTGGCGTGCTTTTAGCTCCTCCAGGCAAAATGCTAGAGCGCCCTGCTGGGCTGTGCAGAGCAGCCTGAAATCCTAAACACTCCCAGAGCTGTCTGAAAAACCATAAACTGCTATGGGACCTGGGCTCTACCCATGCTAGCACAGGAGAAAACAAAATTAGCTCCCCAAGTCTGACAGAAGTTTACACAAAAACAATCAAAAAAAAAAAAAAAAAGATGAAACAAAACCCCAATCACTTAAGTGGAGAGATGACTCAAGGCTCTGGCTGCTCTTGCAGAGGACTCAAGTTCCAACCCCATTACCCACAAGGCAACTCACAACTGGCTGTAATCACAGTTCCAAGGGATCTGACACCCTCTTCTGTACTCATCAGGCACAGCACACACACAAAGCACAAACATACAAGCAGACAAAACACCCACACACAAACTTTTTGTTTGTTTGTTTGTTTGAGACAGGGTTTCTCTGTGTATCCCTGGCTGTCTTAGAATTACTTTTTAGACCAGGCTGGCCTCGAACTCAGAGATCCACCTGCCTCTGCCTCCCTGAGTGTTGGGATTAAAGGTGTGTGCCACCATGCATGACCAGATGTTAATAGCAGAATCTGAGTTCTAGACCAGCCTAGTCTACAGAGTGAGTTCTAGGACAGCCTTATCTCAAAAAAGAAAAGAAAATAGAGAAGAAAAAAGATAAAACAAGCTACAAAAGCTCCTGTGACTAAGACACTCATTGATGAGGTTGTTTAATGACACCTGCATTGTTCATGTCTCATGGCTGCATACCTTATGAACATGGCTAGCCTGCCAAGATGGCTCAGAAGGTCAAGGTTCTTGCCAAAGTCAAGCAGATCTTACTGCTTTTGTTTTTTGGCGTTTTTTTTTTTCTTTTGTTTGTTTGTTTCTCTGTATAGCCTTGGCTGTCCTGGATTAAAGGCATGCAACACCACTGCCCAGCTGATCTCACTGAGTTTTAGGCCAGTCTGGTCTACATAGAGAATTCCAGGACAGCCAGAGATACATAGAGACCTGTTTCTTAAATAATTAATTATGGGGTGGAGGGCTTGTGGGCCAGAGAAATGGCTCAGCTAGTAAGGGGCATTAACAAGCAAGCCTGAGGACCTGAGTTTGAAACCTGGGATCTACACAGTAAGAAAGAGCTGAGTCCGAGTCCCACAGGTTATTCTCTGACCTCTCCATGCACCTACACAGTACAAGTGCATTCAGAGATACACAAACACACACACAAAAAAAATGAAATTTGAAATAATAAAGGATGAGTCTGGAGAGATGGCTCAGGAGTTAAAGAGCACTGGCTATTCTTTCAGAGGACCTAGATGGGTTTCCAGAGCCCACATGGAGCCTCGCACAGGCACTAGGCATGCTTGTGGTGCATAGACGTACATGCAGGCACAACATTCATACACATAAAATAAGTAAACCTAAGAGGTAGTTAGTAATAGTAATGAATAGAGCTTGGTTTTTGTTTGCTCTGTGTCTTGCTGCCATGAAGCATAAGCTCTACCTTGAAGCTGGGCAGAATCTAAACCTAGACTTTTCCTGGAGTCTGTGTAAGAAGCCACCATTACCAAGAAAAGAGTAAAAAAATAAATAAAAAATAAAAAATGGGGGGGGGGGGGGGGAGATGGCTCAGTGGTTAAGAGCACCATCTGCTCTTTCAGAGGTCCTGAGTTCAATTCCCAGCAACCACATGGTGGCTCCCAACCATCTATAATGAGATCTTCTGTCATGCAGGCATGCACTCATGTGTATAAGTTAATACATCTTTAAAAAACTAAATTATTATAAAAAAAAAAAAAAAAAAAAGGCCTGGAAACAGCACACTTAAGCCCAGGTAGAAAGAGCGCTAGCTGAGTATGGCGGCAGGCCCCTGCACTGCACTCAGCTACTCTAGACACCAAACCAGAGATGACTTCAATATGAATTTGGGATCACAAAGTACGACCTCACTGCCCTCTTCTTCACACAGACAACACAGACTTAATTTATACTGTCTTAAAAGTACTAAGCTTTATCCAAAAGATTCAAAAAAAGTACTTTTTAAAAACCAATAGAAAGTCTTTATTAGGCAGCCAGTGACTACATTGAGTGCTAGGGATCCAAAAAAAGTATTTTAAAGCAACAAACAATATTTTTTTTTAAGAGAAAAATGGATGGAACCTAAAGTTACCAAAGGCTGACCTCGGGTATCCACGTGCATTCATGGATTTTCAGCCAGAGGCAGTGAATGCCTATAATCTCGGTGCTCAGGAGGCATAGGAAAGAGGATCTCTGATTCAAGACCAGCCTGAGCTACACAGCAAGTGCAATATGCTTATTTATTTATTTCTTTTTGAAAACAAGTCTCAAAAAAAAAAAAAAAAAAAAAGGAAAGCAAGTCTCACTAGGTAGACCAGGCTGGCCACAACCTCAGAGATTCATCTGCCTCTGCTTCCCATGCACCAAGATTCAAGACATGCACCAAAACGCTCACCTCTTTCTGGAGAGGTAGGGTCTTCCTGTGGATCCCAAGCTTGCTTCAAGTTCATACCAATCCTCCTGCCTTAGTGCTAAGACTGAAGGTGTATGTACCACATCCCACCACAGCAGTATATATTCAGGAATAAGCCATTATAATAAACAGTACCTGGTTACGAAGGGGGGGGGGGGGAGGCTTTCTGTTTAAATAAAACAGACTATTGTAATTCAAAAGAATTGACTTGCTGGGCGGTGGTGGCACATGCACCTTTTATTGTGTAGCAGAGGTAGAAAATCTCTGAGTTCCAGGACAGCCAAGGCTCCACAGAGAAACCCTGTCTAAAAAATAAAAAATAAAATAAGATTCCAACAAACTTTTGAAGGTTTCTCATCCTTTTTGTGGTACTAAGGAAGTAATTGCAATTAGCTTTTTTTTTTTTGGGGGGGGTGCTCTCTAATGCCAATGAACTTTCTGGAGTGTCTGCCACTCGCTTTCCCACCTGTCCCTAAGCACCTGGTTAATCTAGTAGGTCTCTGTTCAGGGTTATTCGCTCTTCCTTTAACTCTCTCATTGCCTGAACAGGGCTCTGGTTCTAGTCATTTGTCCCTTCCTGCTGGTCCTAAGAGGCTGATCAGTGACACCCTCTGCCTTTGTCCTTGAGCTCCACTGAGGTGGTGTGTGGTGAGATGATATTCTGGAGCCTGCCATGAAATCAAATGGATGGGTATGTCTCATCCAACAGAAGTGTATTAGAAAGGGTCTGTTCTGGGATAAAGTGAGAATATAATACTGCTCAGGTTTTTTCTTTCTTTTTTTCTGTTCAGGTTATTAATTGCTTCCCTCAGGAACAGGCCTTGTGATCTCAGATCTTGTCTAATTTTTCCATGTCCTTTTTCTGGTTTTTTGGTTTTTTTGGTGGTGGGGGGAGGGCACGGGTATAGGTTTCATGGAGACTAGAACAGTCTTATACTTGCTATGTAGTCAAAGCTGGCCTTGAACCTCTGATCCCCTGATCCTCCTGTCTCCACATTCCAGGTGCTGGGATTAAAGGCTTGCATTACTATACTTAGCCTGAAATCCATGCTTTCCATGAGTCAAATTAACTGAAGCACAAGTTTTGTGTTTTTGCAGAATTCCCCGATAGAAAGAGGAGTGCTGTTTGCTAATGCTATAATGTACAGGCTGCTGGGCAGCTCTCTCTGTCAGATGACAATGTACCCG
The DNA here is from genome assembly GCF_907164565.1 of Psammomys obesus. Taxonomy (NCBI): domain Eukaryota; kingdom Metazoa; phylum Chordata; class Mammalia; order Rodentia; family Muridae; genus Psammomys; species Psammomys obesus. The sequence continues at coordinate 11,063,340 of NW_026596234.1, read as the reverse complement.
GTGAAGGCATATTAAGCCTGAAGCCTGTAGTTCTGTTGCCCAATTTACCAACTCTACCCAGTAAGGTGCCATAACCCTTTACCTGGATGATGGGCAAGTAATCAGAGAGATAAAGCTCCTCTGGCTTGCTGAAGAGGAGACTTTCTCTGTCTGCAATGCTGAACTTACTACTACTTCTAGACAGCAATCTGTCTGCTAGAAACTGAGGCACTAAACAACAACAAAAGAATGTTGGTTCTACATGCACACTGAGCAAAGGCTTTTTAATGGATATATTTTATAAATACACTGGAGAATCATGCAATGCTGCCTGCATTGGATGCAAGCCTGGGCCACAAGTCTGCACACTCCTTTGCAACTGGACCCATAAGAGCAGAACCTTTCATCTCCCCTTTATTGTTTACTATGCATTATCTTCAAAATAAACACCCCATCTCTTCTTCGATATGACTTTCATTGTCAAATTACCACTGCTAGATGGAGCTTTTTCCTCAGTTCTCATTTGCGTTTCTTAACTGTGGCCATCACCATGTCACTCACACAGCAGCAGGAAGTCTGTTCAGCCGTCCCTTGATTCCCTTCACAGAGATGATATACAAATTTTTGGCTCCTGTATTGTCAGCAAAGTTGACCACAGCTCCTGCCGGAAGACCCAGGGAAATCTGTAATTTTGCTCCGGAGGACCCACCACGTCCTCGCTTTGACATCTTGAGCACCCAGAAAGGCACACTGTCTTTTTAAGGTGGCTTGTTTTGTTTTGTTTGTTTTTGTGGATTTTCAAGACAGTGTCTCTCTGTAGCTCTGGCTGTCTTGGAACTCATTCTGCAGACCAGGCTGGCCTTGAACTCAAGAGATCTGCCTACCTCTGCCTCTTGAGTGCTGGGATTAAAGGTGTGTACCACTCTTGGTGTAGAAGACAGGAAAATAACTCTACGTCATAATTATTATTGGGGGAGGGAAAAGAGGTTCAAACACCTTGCTGTACACCATGCTGGCCTGGAACTCTGAGAGCTCTGCCTTCCTCTACCTCCCAAGTGCTGGGATGAGAAGTACGAACCACCCTGCCTGGCAGAAAACTAATTTTTATACTGCAAAGCAAATACCTTCTATCTTTGCTTTCAGTGTATACTCTTAATACACAAACAAACACATGTGATACCAGAGACACCATGGAGCTAAGGTTTTCTAACCTCCACTTACAAGGTGACATCACTTTTAAATCAATTCTTATCACTAGTGTGAGAATGAAAATATTCAAAAATAACTTAGGCTACCGGCAATGATTTCCTTTTACTCCCTTGAAAAAAGTTCACAGTGTGGTTTTTAGTTCAAAGCACTGAGCTATAGACAAAATAAATATCCAGTCATCATCTGGACCTTTTAACAAGCCCCCATGGAGCTACTTCTAATCCTATCATCTCTTGTGCAGGTGAGAACAAAAGATCTAGTCAGCATTATCCTGACATAAAAGTTCAATAAACAGTTTGCTTTAAAAGCAGAGATTTTTTTTTTTTTCAGTCAAAGAAAAACTGGAAACAAAAATCAACAAAGTCTTAACTTTTAAAGAAGATCTGGGACTGGTCACAGTTGTGCACACCTTTAATCTCAGCACTTAGGAGGCCGAGGCAGGTAGATCTCTGCTTAGAGGGCAACTCGGGCTACATGGTGAATTCCAGGACAGGCAAGGCTACCTAGTGAGACAGTGAGACCCTATCTCAAAAAATAACAACAACTAAAAAATAAATTAAAAAAATAAAATCAACCTCGACAACTGGAGATGTAGCTCAGCGGTAGAGCTTTTGGCTATATTTAGCAAGTCCCACCCTCAGCACAGCAAAACAAATAACAACCCCTAGTGAACACCATGTAAGGTGTTTCCTGTGGTGCTGTGGCAACTGTGAAGTTCATCAAAAACTGGATTAATGACATCAGACAAACAAGCATGTTAGTGCAGGCAGGGTCAGCAATATAGTTAAGTGGTACTTAAAGGGGCCAGGACTAAAATTTGGGGAACTTTGGTATGTGTTTAAACTGTTGAGAGAAAGTAACCATAGCAACTCACAGGTCTTCTCATGTTCAATCCTTTAACTTTCACTGTCTGTATTTTAAAGCAGCACACACTACAGCTTTGATTCTAGAAAGTTTCTGCTTTTGTTAAAAAAAAAAAAAAAAAAAAAAACACACACACAGAAAATTTCAAAAACACTTCATCTATTACAGGTCTGCTATGAAACAAGTCACAAAAACCCTGTCAATAGTTTCAAAGTCTCTAAAAGTTCAGGTTTTGCAAGCAACTCCAAAAGCTGTCACCTGAGGGGAGCAACAGTGTCACTTAAGATGGCCTGTCTGGAGGTCCTAACACCCCAGCTGGGAGGGAGCAACCAACCGACCAGGAGAACAGTCAGACACAAACTGTCAAAGACGAAACTAAAAGTTCTGTTTTTCAAAAACCCGCAGCCTGGGTAAGTGAAGTCAACTCTAAAGACACCTTGTTCTCTTGGGTCTGGGTAAAGAGCCTCCAGGAAAGGTACCCACAATAGGTTCCTGCTGTCTGACCCGCTGTGATTACAGCAGGAGTAACACTATGGTATGCCTTCAGACTAGGAAGTCAGGGATCCATGAATCTGGTTCATGTCTAAACTTAAAATAATCTGTAAATAAATGAGCTTTCTGGCTACATCTTTAGAGAACATGCATTTTTATTTTCGTTTGTTTTTAGAGACAGTTTCTCTGCATAGCCTTGGCTGTCCTGGACTCACCCTGTAGACCATTGTGGCCTCAAACTCAGAGCTCCACCTGCCTCTGCCTCCCTGAGTGCTGGGATAACAGGTGTGTGCCACTGCCCCTAGCTGAGAACATGTATTTTGAAGAGACCACAAATACAGTAAAAATTCTAAGTACTCCAAAGTTTTACTTTAAGCCTAGTGGAGAAAGATGATGTGCTTTTAAATGCTTTATTCCTTCTTAGACATAAAATTCTGGGATTAAAGACGACAAGCTCCTAAATTAATGTGGAGAGGCAGCCCCCTCCCCAGCACCCAGGCTGGAACAATTGAACAGAAGCAGTTGGCACTGTTCTGACCAAGCAAGCTCTGAGCAGAAAAATAACAAAATTACAGAGAAAGTTGAGCAACAGCAGCAAACATTTACAACATCCTAGTAAACCTCATCTCTCTCAGAGAGCTTTGCTTTTAGACAAGGGAAATACCAATCCCTAACCTGGAGTTGCATACTGTTCACAGAGCTAATAAGGTTCTAGTATTCAACCAATCTGTCGTCTATAAACACTGCAGGTGCCCTTCAGACAGCAACTCCACAACACATTTGGGTTTTGCAGTACTAGAGTAAACCTGGAGCCTTGTGCATGCTAGGTAATTGCCCCACCTCTGAGCTATAGGCCCGTGACCCTTTTCTTTTCTTTTTTCGAGACACGGTTTCTCTGTGTAGCCTTGGCTGTCGCTTTGTAGACCAGGCTAACCTCGACCTCAGAGATCCCCCTGCCTCCTCTGCCTTTGCCTCTGGGATTATGGGCACCAGTGCCTTTTCTTTTTACATCTGAGACAGGGTTTCTTTCACCAAAGCTGCCCAAGCAAGCCTTGGACTCTTCATTCTTCTTCCTGCCTCAGCCTCACTAATAGCTAGGACTGCAACTCAGGTTGGTTTTTTTTTAAAGCTAAGTCTTGTTTATTTTCCCTCTTTGTTTTGTTTTAGACAGTCTGTCTTTGTTAGGGTTTCTCTGTGCAGCACTGACTGTCCTGGAACTCACTCTGTTGACGAGCCTGATCTTGAACTCAAATACATACGCCTCTACCTCCCAAGTGCTGGGATCAAAGGCATTGACACTGCACTGCTTTTCAATTAGTCATTAATAGTTCAGGAACTATTGATTCAGTCCTTAAGGAGCAAGGCTGAAATCTGGGCTCTACCTTGATCACTAACTGCAGCTGACTGTTTTCCTGTTATATATTAATGTCAACAGACAGAGAGAGAGGAAGAGTTCCAGTATAGTGAGAAATTTCATTTTATTAACAGTTTAACAGTCAACCTGAGGTGATCTGGCTAGAGTCAAAATGACTAAGATAATGACAGATTTAGGATTTGTTTCCAAACAAGCTAGTTTAAAGGAGGGAGTTCAAGTGAAACAAGAGAGACCTTAGCTATGAGTTAATAACTGTCAAAGCTAGGCAACCAAATATCCAGTGCCCTCTACAGCATTCAACTTTCATACTTAAAAAATAACTTCGGGGAGGGAGAGCCTGGAGAGATGGCTGGGCAGTTAAGAGCACTAGAAAGTGCTCTTCCAGAGGTCATGAGTTCAATTCCCAGCAATCACATGGTGGCCAACCATCTATATAAAGGGGATCTGATGCTCTCTTCTGTCATGCAGGCATACATGCAAATGAAGTACTCATCTGTATAAATAAATAAATCTTTTTAAAAAGAGTAAAAAAATAACTTTAGGTTCTCTACCACAGCCTTAAAATACCACGTTGCTGGAACTATCATTTGTGATATGCCAAAGGATATCCTTGGTACTGCTTGCAGAATTGTTTGTTTAGGGACTGTTAAAAAGCCATTACACTCAACAATTTATGCTAGAAACTATTTCCTGATTGTTACAAAAATATTAGGAAGATGTCAAAACCACAGAGGCTGCCTTGCATTATTGAAATGGGTATGATATAAACACTCTCCAACTACTAAGCAAATTCACTACCCAAAACAGTCTGGCGATAGAGGGGCTGAAAGGCTGGGTAGTTCAGGAAAAGAAGCAATGCTCCAAGACTCTGTCTCAGAAAATAAGGCAGAGAGTCATCCAGGAAGAGCAAGATATCAGAGGCTGACCTCTGGCCTCCAGTCACACAGGGACAGGCACACAAGTACACATAGATACACCACACACACATACAAAATAAAATGGTCCCAAGGCACAAAAGAGTCACTGAGCACAGATTAAACAAAAAAGGGCCTGCAGCAAGGAGCCTGACAACTGAACCCCAAAAGTTGTCCTCTGACTTTGACAGCTGCTGCTAGCATAATGCTCAGAAATCACAACAAAAATATGTAATCTAATTAAAGAAAGAAAAAAGCTGAGTCAGAGCAAAGATATTCTTCTAAAAGTTCACCAGAATGGCTAAGACGGCTGCTCCCTCCACACTCCAACTGTATTTTTAGTTTTTACTTCAACAAGTAGCAATGGGATTTACATTTGGTAAGCACGGGTGCCTGAAAGACCAAAATCCTACTTTAAATCTCTTCCAACATCTTCGAAAGAATTACAACTACCCAGGCTGGTCTACACAAGTTCCAGGACAGCCAGGGCTGCACAGGAAAACCCCATCTCGAAAACAAACAAACAAAAAGAATTACAGCTACAAGCAGTTGAAAACAGTGACCTTTAAAAGGGCCCCCACAATACGACAGGCAAACGGAACAAAATAAAGCTTCCACGCCAGTAATTCTGCCACAAGGAGGGAGGTACGGCCAGAGTTTAAGGGAAACTGCTAACCGGGACCCCGGGAATGAAAGCTCAGCTAAAGTGAAGACCTACAGATGCGGATCAGAAAAGCATGGTTTTCACAACTTTGCATACTCCACCTCCAGAGCAGGCCCTCCACGGGAGGGCCCCAGAAAGGTCTTCTAAACCCAAGGGGAGCTTATCCTAGCAACTTTCTCAGAAAAAGGAATGACAAGGTTCTGGGTGGTAGCAGGAAACCATGGGCCAGGTTGCTGAGCCTACAGGAACCAGTAAAGTCCCCGCAGCTGGTTCTACAGAAAGGTTGGCTATGTCTTTACATCCATACCCTGCCTGCTACAGTGTCCCCATTAAGAGCGCACCTCTTTCTGGTGCAAGCACATGTCCAGGCGCTGGCAGTGGGCACGCGAGATTTTTCTGGCTCGGAGAAAACCCAAATGGGAAGGTAGGTCAACTTCTGTCCGGTCTGCACCCTAAATTATAGCTTCATACCACGCTAATAAATTATGCAAACCATTTATTGGGGCACGATGTGGGTCTGGCGCACTGATAAGCGCCTTACACGCCCCATTTCACTGCACCTTCACAGCCCGAAGTGGCAGGGACCGGATTGGGACAGGATTAGTACTCTCCCCCTCCTTTATTTTCCCCTCATACCAGAGACACAAAGAGTACGAAGTGACTCGCGAAGGGAACAGAGTCGGGAATCGGCACCACGTCCCGCGGCTCGGCAGTGGCTGCAGCACTGTGCACAGCGCCGGGACCCGGGGGCCTCCCGCCCGGCCCGGCCCCTACCCGCGCCCCCACGTAACTCCGGCACCCGGCCCACGAGCGGCGCGGAGGGCCCGCCTCCTCCGGGAAGGCCCCGCGGGCGGAGACGGGCCTGGGCCGCAGCTCGCGCGCCCGCGAGGCCTAGCCCACCCGACGCCCACCTCCCGCTGACGCCGTGTGCCTGCGTGGGCCCTTCCGCGGCCCGGCCCGGCCGCCTCACCTGGCTGCGTCCGCAGAGCTCGTCCCCGGGCCGGCGGTCTCGGGCGGCGGCGAGGAGGGGAAGGAGCAAGGGAGGAGGGTGAGGAAGAAAGGACCGGGGAAGGGAAGAGGCGGATTGGCCGCGGAGGAGGCGGGCGCCGCCAGGCCGGGGGTCAGAAGAAGGGGGAGCGCACACAGACGCGACGACCGCCAGCGCAAACGCTGAAGAGCGGCTCAGCGCCCGCAGCCCGGCAGGAAGTGACGGGGGAGGGGCCGAGCCCGCCCCCAGCCCCCGCCCGCCTCCATGCCGGCCCCCCCCACCGCGGCTGGAACCACAAGTCCCGGCGGGCGCAGCGTGCTGCCTGCGCTCTCTAGGCACGCAAGAGCGACAGGAGCCGGGTATGGCTCCGTTGAGTTCCGGGGATGCTGGGAGTTGTAGTTTCCCAGGAGCTCGAGCTGGGCAGGAAAAGTAGGCCTAACTTCCTTTCTCTCCCGGCTTTATGTTTCCTTCCTGCACAGTCACTCCTCCTTCTGGATGTCAACATTTGCTGACCAGCTGCAGTGCAGGGTCAGAAGCTGAGAATACAGTGAGAATGCACAAGGCCCTGCCCTCATGTAGTTTCCATTCTACTCCGGAAAGCACAGTAAACGAAGTCTGACCGTAAAACACAAAAGCGCAAGTGCTTTCTGGTTGCTTTCATAGGGGTCAAAATTGAATGTGGTTTTTGTGGACAAAAGGCTGGTGTGGGTCTGTTTGATATGGTCCTGGGGATTAAACCAAACTTCTATCATTGAGTTCCATCTCGCACTCATCAAGTAGACTTTGTATTTGTTGCCTTAGCAGCTCTTACATTTTTTTTTCGTGTGTGTGGTGGGTATGTATGCCTGAGTTTAGGTGTCCACAGGGTCCAGTGTCCAGTGTTGTCACTTCCTACCTGGTGCAGGAGTTACAGCAGGTTGTCAGATACGGCCACTTCAAGAATAGTAAGTGCTCTTAACTGATGAGCCATCTCTCCAACCCTGCAAAAGCCCTCTTCTGGGAGACAGGATTTGAGAGCTAGAAAGATGGGCTCCTTGTGGGAGCTATGGAAATTGAAGGCGTCACTGGGATCCTCTGCAGCTTATGTTAAGTTACGGGTAAAGCACCATGGTAGGGTTCATACCTAGCATACCCGTGACTCTGGGTTCCATCCCTACACCAAAGGTAGATAAATAACAATAATAAAAAATAAATAAAACTCTCCCACCCAGACCAGCGGAGGTGGCACATACCTTTGATTCCAGCACTTGGGAGGTAGAGAGAGGCAGATCTCTTGAGTTCAAGGCCAGCCTCGTCTACAAAATGAGTTCCAAGACAGCCAAGGCTACAGACAAAAACCCTGTCTCAATCAATCAGTCAGTCAGTCAATAACACTGCTAACAGCTCAGTCTCCTTGCAAAGGCACTGTGGTTGACTTTACATGAATTCATGATGGGGTCTGCCATCCTTTGACCTATCCAAACCCTGGGGGCCTCCTTTATCTGAAGCAGTTGTCTTTACCTTGCTTCTTATAAACTTCAGTGACACTGAGTTCCAGGACACCAAAAACACCCCAAGGCCATTCACCATCCTACCATCGCCCACCCAAGACAGTGCTAAGCAACACAGCCCAAGGCAGAGAAGATGCCCCACTGGGTAGAAAGAAGTGTTTACCACAGTTTGCCCGTGCACTGTGCATGGGACACATGTGCATATTCACACACGAAAATAATCAATTATGGTGGTTTTGTTGTTTTTATTTGAGACAGGATCTTACTGTGTAGCTATGGCTGTCCTGGAAGTCACTGTATAAACCAGATTGGCCTCTTGAATTCAGAGAAATCTGACTGCCTCTGCTACTACCACCACAATTCATTTTTACCATAATTAACTTTGTAATAGTCTTAAGTAATCAGAGCTTTCTGGGACAGCCAGAGCTACATAACAGAGAGACATTGCCTGGGGGAGAATGACGACAAACAACCTAGTCCTCTGATGAAAGCAGTTTTATCCAAGCAGGGTGGGGCCCATAGTTGACTTTCAGGAAAGAACAGATGTAGAGGTCTATCCCTTAACCAAAGCTCAAGTCTTGGGCCTCTGCACAGTTGATCCATGTGCTGAGGACAGAAGCCTCTTGTTTTTAAATGGAAGTATTGGTTAGCAGAAGTAAGTTTTATTCTTTCTTTCCTTTTTTTTTTTTTTTTTTTGTGTAGCCCTTGCTGTACTGAAACTTCCTCTTGTAGACAGGCTGACTTCGAACATACAGAGAACCATCTGCCTCTGCCTCCTGAGTGCTCGGATTGGGATTAAATGGTTGCATCACCGCTGCCCACCATAATTTTTATGCTTTATTTTTGGTTTGTTTGCACAGAGTTTTGCTGTGAAACCCAGGCTGGCCTCAGACTCTAGATCAGTGGCTCTCAACCTTCCTAATGCTGAGAATTCCTCATGTTGTGGTGACCCCCAACCATAAAATTATTTTCCTTGCTACTTTATTACTTAATTTTGTTACTGTTATGAATCTTAATGAAAATATGTGATATGCAGAATATCTAATATGCAACCCCTGGGAAAGGGTTGTTCAACCCCAAAAGAGTTGAGACCCATAGGTTAAAAACTGCTGCTTTCTTTACATGATCCTCCTGCCTTGGTCTCAAATGTGTTAAAATCACAGGTGTGTAACACCATGCCTAACTAATGTCCAGAGTAATCTCTACATAAAAACCAACCTCTCAGGCAGAGCATGGTAGCAGGAACCTCTAATTCCCAACACTCAGGAGGCAGAGGCAGACAAATCCATGAGTTCACAGCCATCCTGGTCTACAGAACTTGTTACAGGCCATCCAGGACCACACAGTGAGACCCTGTCTCAAAATTAAAAAAAAAAAAAAAATCTGTGGACCTTTGAGGAAAGTTTGTAGTCTCTAGATACAGATGACAGCAAACTCACTGGAAAGCCCCAGGCACCCCCAGGGCTGCTATGTGCCTGTACAATTCCTTGGTTCAGGGTAATTCTCAAAGAGAACAGTATTACATCTTCACATTGTCCTGAGATTGTAGTATGTTCTTGTTCTTTGCCATTTATTCTGTGGAGTTTGTTCACTTTTTTGAAAAAAGGTCTCAGGCCAGGCAGCCATGGTGGAGCACAACTTTAATCCCAGCACTAGGAGGGAGAGGCAATTTGATCTCTGAGTTTGATGCCAGCCTTGTCTACAGAGAGTACCAGGACGGCAAGGGTTACACAGAAAAACCCTCCCTTGAAAATAAACAGCAACAAGAAAAATGATTTTTTGTTTTGCTTTGTTGGAGTTTTTATTTTATTTGTTTCTCTGTGTAGCCCTAGCTGTCCTGGAACTCAGTCGATAGACCAGGCTGACCTGGACTCACAGAGATCTGCCTGCCTCCGCCTCTGCTGGGATTAAATGTGTGTGGCCCTACTGCCCTAGCAACAACAGGAAGTTAATGGGGGAGGGAAGGTTTGTTACAAACTAAGTTAAAGGCCAGCCTGGGCGACCTGAAACCCTGTCTCAAAAATGAAAAAGAAAATGAGAGTGACAGCAGGTAGGGCAGGCAACATTGTCCAGCAGTCTTTAACAACTACTGTCTCTGCACACTGTTATCTGGAACTGCAGAGGCCAGTGCAGCTGGCATTCAGAGAACTTCAGAAAACACCATATTCACTCAAGACAGGCTTGGCTGTTTTGTCTCAGGTTCTAGAGAGAATAAACTGGCAAGCTGTAAACGGGATGGTCAGTTTAGGGTTCTGCAAAGGCTCTCTGGGTAGTCAGTCTTGGGAGAAGACTAGAGTCTAATGCTGTGAGGTGGCTGCTTAGGGTGCCTGAGTGATTTCAAGTGGTGCCATCTATGGAGAAGAAATGGGTGGATGTTTGTTACCTAGCAGATTGTTGGAACCACAGATACCGGGAGGACACTGAAAGTTTCAATAACCTTGGTTCAGTTTGGTAGTGCACACCTTTAATCCCACTCACAAAGCAGAAGCAAAAAAAGGTCTCTGTGAGTTCAAGGTGAACCTGGTCTACAAATGGAGTTCCCAAGTGCTGGGATTAAAGGTATGTGCCCTCACATCTGGCCTTGACGAGAGTAGTTTTAACTGTTCAAAAGTTTTCATGTGGGGCTGGAATGATAACTCAGTGGTGAAAACCACTAGTTCTTGAAGAGGATCCAGACTGGGTTCCCAGCACCCACGTGATAGCTCCCAACTATCCACAGCTCTGTTTCCATTATTTGGCTGATGTTTACAGAAGGGCTAACCCATCCCTCTGGGGAATGCATGTAATAAACCTAAAGCAGCCATCACATCACACCTGGCCCGAAAGTACAGTGTACAGGGCTACAGAGATGGCTCAGTGGTTAAGAGTCCACATTGCTCTTCTGTAGCACCCTGGTTTGATTCCCAGCACCCACTTGGCAGCTCACAACTGTCTGTAACTCTGGTTTCAGGGGCTCTGATATGTTCTTCTGAATTCTACAGGCACTGCATGCACTTTCTGCCCAGATATACAGGTAGACAAAACACTAATGTACATAAATAATTTTTTAAAGAAAAAGAAAAGAAAGCACAGAGTGCAGGATAATAGATAGTGGTCAGGGATTACACACCCCCAATGATACCCCTGGGTGACCTTCTTCCTCTAATGAGGCCCCACCCAAACCTCCCTGATAACATTATCATATTCTAGATCTACCCCAGGATTAATCCAGAGGTTGGGTCAGTTCTAGGGAGCTGCCAATCCTCTCTGGAAATGCCTTCCCAGAAACATCCAGACTGGAGCATTCCTGTGTTTCTCAGTCTGGTGGGGAGCTCAGTAAATAGTCAAGAATGACCTGGAACTCTTAAGCTCCTTGAGCAAAATCATACCACCACACCTTGCTTCTCCCTAGCGTTTCTTTCTGCACTCACACTGATAATCAAATGGTGTCCCTGGACTCTTTCAGGAGGTGCTTGACCAAGTAGCATTGGCTACTAAAATTCTCCAGTCTAGCTGATCTGTGCTAAAAATAAAAGATTGCGCGCTCTCTCTCTCTCTCTCTCTCTCTCTCTCCCTATCACCTGAAGTATGTGTTATATAACGGAAGCAAGTCTGGAAAGCACTTCCAGATCCAGATAAGCCATTCTCAAGTTTATGGGACTATTTCTTTTTCTTTGTTTTGTTTTCTTTTCTTCTCTTTCTTGTTTGTTTACACATAGTTTTTGGGTTTTGTGGTTTTTAGAGACAGGGTTTCTCTGTGTAGCCTTGGCTGTCTTGGATTCCCTCTGTAGACCAGTCTACCCTCGAACTCAGAGATCTGCCTGCCTCTGCCTCCCTGAGTGCTGGGGTTAGAGGAGTGCGCAGTGCACCTGCCTTCACTGGGACTATTTCTAATCTTAGACGGTCAATAGCAAGGTGATATAATGGAAGAAAGGCCCCTTTTAGGAAGCAATTGAAAAAGCTGGATGCTATGGGTTCACACCTCAAATTTCAGCACTTGGGAGACTGAGACATAAGGATTACTAAGAGTTCAGGGGTAGCCTGTGGTACAATCTGAGCTTCTCTCAAAAAGAGACTGAGCATGCATGATGGTACACACATTTAATCTCAGCACTTGGGAGGAAGAGGCAGGAAGATTTCTGTGAAGTCCAGGCCAGCCTGGTCTACATAGTGAGTTTCAGGATTGTCAGAGAAACCCTTTCTCTAGATACATAGATAGATACATACATACATGCATACATACACAATTTTTGGAAGTACAGATTTTATTCAAGTTAGGACAAAAAGCCATTTCCCATCTATGGGGAAAAAGTAAGTCTATGTTCTCCTACCATATAGTAAGAAACATGCCAAACAAGCCAAGAATTAAAATTTTTTATTTAGTTATTTACTGTATGTGGGTGTTTTGTCTACAGGTGTATCTGTATACCATGTGTGTGAAGTGCCTCAGGAGGTCAGAATAGGGTACGGGCTCCACTGGGACTGAAGTTACAGATGTCTGTGAGCCCCCGGGGGGGTGCTAGGAGTCAATCCCAGGCCTTTTGGAAGAGCAATGACTGCTCTTAACCACTGAGGCATCTCTTCAGATCCCAAGAATTAACTTTTTAGTAGTTTATTATTTACCTATTTGTATCTATGCTTATGAGCATTATTTTGCCTGCATGTGTTTTACCTGGTGCCAGCAGAGGCCAGAAGTTGTTGGATCCCCTAGAAAGAGTTATGGTTGACATACTGGGAATCAAAGCCAGGTCCTCTGGCCAAGCTTGCCAGCGCCCTTAACCTCATGCCATCGCTCCAGCCCCTAGATTATTTTAGCATCATTGTCATTATTATTCATTATTGAGACAGGGTTCATGTGCTCGTTTTTTGTTTGTTTGTTTGTTTTTGTTTTTGTTTTTTCAAGACAGGATTTCTCTGTGTAGCCCTGGCTGTCCTGGCCTTCAACTCACAGAGATCTGTCTGCCTCTGTCTCCCAAATGTTGGAATTAAAGGCTTGTACCACCATGATCAGTTTGGTTCATGTGCTCTGAAAACATGAGGCCTCTCTCCAATCCTGTGGATCAAAAATTTAAGCAAAAAGAGGATGGTATGAAATTCTTACAGGAGCTGTGTAGGGTGCATTCTTGTCATTTCAGCATGTGGGAAACACAGGGGGATGGATCAGGAACTCTAGGCATCCTCAGCCGCCTAGTGAGTCAAGGCTGTGAAAAGAAAAAGTCCTAGGAATAAATGTTAGGTCAAGTGACTGTCTCAAAATGAACAAACAAAAGTACTAGAAGAATCTTGGGGGGGGGGGTTGCATAACTCTAAAATGGAGAAGACCTTTTAAAACTAAATCTAAGACCTTTGAAGAAAAGTCAGAACATAAAAATAAAAAATATAGCCATAGCCAGGTGTGGTGGTGCACACCTTTAATCCCAGCCCTTGAGCAGGCAGAGGCAAGAGGATTTCTGTTAGTTCCAGCCAGCCTGGTATACAAAGCCCAGGACAGCCAAGGCTACATACAGAAACCCTATTTTGAAAAACAAAAAAACAAAAATAGGCAGACAGATATCTTTATGTAGGCTTCCAGAAGAAAGTGTTGTCCAGATAAGAGATGTGTCTTCCCACTTCAAGGTCCAGATCAAAGGCAAGTCGTTTCCCAGCTCAAAAGGTCTAGATTAAAGGCCTGTCTCCTGCCTCAGGAATCCAGATTAGAAGTTGACCTTTCTTCTTCAAATTAAGCAAATATTCCTCACAGCTTTGTCCTCCATTTTGGATTTTAGTTAATTCCAGTTGACAACCAAGAACTGCCATCACAGTAATCACAGAAATAAGGAAGACAAATGGCAAACTTTATAATGGATAGAGAGATATAATCTCTCTATCATATCTCATAGGGTGGCACACTCCTACAGTCCCTGCAATCAGGGAGGCAGAGGCAGGTGGATCGTGGATCTCTGTGAATTTGAGGCTAGCCTGGTCTACAAAGCCAGTCCAGGACAGCCAAGGCTACACAGAGAAACCCTGTCTCGATAGATAGATAGATAGATAGATAGATAGATAGATAGATAGATAGATA